>NC_086005.1:7488929-7788929 GCF_030014385.1 Trichomycterus rosablanca
AAGATACAGTTGTCTTGGTACTTCTCACCAGGGCGCCGCCACACATGCTGGACACCATCTGAGCCAAACAAGTTTATCTTGGTCTCGTCAGACCACAGCGCATTCCAGTAATCCATGTTCTTGGACTGCTTGTTTTCAGCAAACTGTTTGCTGGCTTTCTTGTGCGTCAGCTTCCTTCTGGGATGACGACCATGCAGACCGAGTTGATGCAGTGTGCGGTGTATGGTCTGAGCACTGACAGGCTGACCTCCCACATCTTCAACCTCTGCAGCAATGCTGGCAGCACTCATGTGTCTATTTTTTAAAGCCAACCTCTGGATATGACGCCGAACACGTGGACTCAACTTCTTTGGTCGACCCTGGCGAAGCCTGTTCCGAGTGGAACCTGTCCTGGAAAACCACTGTATGACCTTGGCCACCATGCTGTAGCTCAGTTTCAGGGTGTTAGCAATCTTCTTATAGCCCAGGCCATCTTTGTGGAGAGTACAATTCTATTTCTCACATCCTCAGAGAGTTCTTTGCCATGAGGTGCCATGTTGAATATCCAGTGGCCAGTATGAGAGAATTGTACCCAAAACACAAAATTTAACAGCCCTGCTCCCCATTTACACCTGGGACCTTGACACATGACACCAGGGAGGGACAACGACACATTTGGGCACAATTTGGACATGTTCACTGTGGGGTGTACTCACTTATGTTGCCAGCTATTTAGACATTAATGGCTGTATGTTGAGTTATTTTCAGAAGACAGTAAATCTACACTGCTATACAAGCTGTACACTGACTACTCTAAGTTATATCCAAGTTTCATGTCTATAGTGTTGTCCCATGAAAAGATATAATGAAATACTTGCAGAAATGTGAGGGGTGTACTCACTTTTGTGATACACTGTACATACACACACATAGATACATACATACATGCATACATACATACTTTATTCATCCCGAAGTAAATTAAGGAAGTATTTTCTTTACATATAAAAGTGTCTGCGAGGGTTTTCTCTGTGTATTCCGGTTTTCTCCCACCTTCCAGTACATGCTGGAGGTGGACTGGTTGTGGCCCCCCCCCCCACACACACACAAAGTAACCTCCAGCATGTACTGGAATGTATGTATGTATGTAACTATGTAACTATGTTTGTATGTTTGTATGTTTGTATGTATGTATGTATGTATGTATGTATGTATGTACTGTATGTATGTATGTATGTATGTATGTATGTATGTATGTATGTATGTATCTATCTATCTATCTATCTATCTATCTATCTATCTATCTATCTATCTATCTATCTATCTATCTATCTATCTATCTATCTATCTTTGTATGTGAGTAAGTGAGTAAGTGAGTAAGTGATTATGAGATGTCATGACTGAACATTACATTTATTGTCAAACGAATCCTAGTCAAAAAATAAAAATAAATAAATCACCCCACCCCATGATTTAACTTCAGGGTGTACAGTAGCTATGTCTTATGCCACAGGACTACTTCAGGAGTTGATTCAGGAATCGTGATGACCGTGGCTACTCAGCTCGAGGACAAAGAGAGCGGAGGAATGCAGATTAGCGCGTTGCTTCTCTGATTGGCCACGCCCCCAAGCGCCCGACGCCCACATTTACTAGGGTGGGTCCCCGTGTCTAATCAGTAACCAAGGGCTGCTGCCATTATGTCTTAAGGATATGTACAAAACATATTAATATTCAAGTGACTGCTTCACACTTGATCAGGGCTGTGGTGGGTTGTTCTTCAGGGTGTAGTTATGTCATATGCCCATTGTTTCCAGGTGGCACTGGACCCACTGTAACACTCACCAAAATTAGTAAAAGTGATGGTCAAATTGACCAGGATATGAAAAAAACCAACCATCACCAAGCTACAATTGATGAAAGCCTTGGTCTGGCCAGTAGCCACTTATGAATGTAAAGCCTGGATGCATTCAGGCTTTTGAGAAAAAGAGCATCAGGAAATTGCTGAAAATCTCATGGAGAAAGATGATTCCAACTGAGCAAGTTTACAAAATAGACAGAACAGAAAAGGAACTACTGAACCACAAGTTAGGTTACTTTGGTCACCCACATGACATTATTAAAGGCAGTGTTATGACAGGGCTCAGCAGACAAGGAAGACCAAGGTAGGCTAAACTGATAGCATCATAATGTGGATTGTATGATCAGGGTCTAGTCTGCTACAAACCTGACCAACCTGTGCAGCCAACAAGTGAAAACTTTAAATAAATATGAATATAAATTGATATAAATATAAATTATGTGTATGTGTTTTTACTTCAGTTCTTGCAGAAGGTGGATGAGCTGTTCCAAATTCCTCTTCGTACTGAGTGAGTGAATGCGTAGGTGTGTTGTCCTGTGGGAAAATAATGAAGATATGGTAAACAATGTGTTCATTTTGTTTAACATGGTCTTTACATATTAACATTTGAATATGTATTATATAATGATAATGTAATTTATTTATTCTTGATCAAGGTCATAGTGGGTCCCCCCAGACACTTTGGATGGATGGATGGATGGATGGATGGATAAGATGGATGGATGGATGGATGGATGGATAAGATGGATGGATGGATGGATGGATGGATGGATGGATAAGATGGATGGATGGATGGATGGATGGATGGATGGATAAGATGGATGGATGGATGGATGGATGGATGGATGGATGGATGGATACTTTATTAATCCCGAAGGAAATTAAGGCCTCAGTAGCAAGTTACATAAATCAAAAAGTCAAAAGTAATAGTACGCACTACAGAGATTCACATTGTACAAACAAGCAGGCCAGCCACTCCTAAATGGATTCATCACCATTCAACTTTTGGAATGCTGCTTAATGATGTTTCATAAAGTCTTAGAAACAATGTTAGTAACCAGTTACAGTTCCTGTATAAATTTTAGGCTGAGCTTTTATGTTAAGGCTAAAAACTATAATCTACTTGGCTGCCTGAAATCAAGCCTGGCTGTTGGCAATTAGTTACATTTAAATTTATATCTACTAAATATATTTGCTTAACCAGTTGATTGAGTGTGTGTGGGTGTTGTGGAGGGTGTTGTATAACTTGTACAAATGTGTTTTAGTAAAGTAGCCATGTATAAAGGATAATCAGTCGCAGTGACACAGATACAATAGCAGAATTGATCAAATACTGAAGTGTGAAATGACTTTTTTACGCCACATTACATCTGTTGAGTATACCTGCAGTTTTCTTATTTCTTGGTGCTGAATTAACCGAACCAAAACCTGCGCAATTGATTCCCTAAAACTGGTTGATCGAAGGAGTCGATTCGGGAAAGTGAATCGTAATCACTGTGTCTATAGCAGCGCGAGGACAAAGAGAGCGGAGGAATGCAGATTAGCGCGTGTTGCTTCTCTGAGCGGCCACGCCCCCAAGCATCCGACACTTGCATTTACTGGAGGGGGTCTCCCACTGTGTCTAATTAGTAAACAAGAGCTGCTGCCATTGTGTCTTAGGGTTATGTACAAAACATGTATTTAAATTCAAGTAAGCGCTTGGTCCTGATCAGGGTTGTGGTGGGTTTATTTCCAGCACA
This sequence comes from Trichomycterus rosablanca, assembly GCF_030014385.1. Classification (NCBI taxonomy): domain Eukaryota; kingdom Metazoa; phylum Chordata; class Actinopteri; order Siluriformes; family Trichomycteridae; genus Trichomycterus; species Trichomycterus rosablanca. The sequence continues at coordinate 7,492,506 of NC_086005.1, forward strand.
TCCAGAAACAAGGCAGGGATACATCCTGGAGAGGGTGCCTATCACATTATATCAATTAACCATTTACACTTGAAATCATTACATTACATATACAGCATTTAGCAGGCACTTTTATTCAAAGCTACAATTCAAGCAGTTGAGAGTTTAGGGTCTTGCCCAGGGGGCCAACAGTGATAACTTGGTGATTGGGCTTGAACTGGTAACCTTCTGATAAGTAGTTTCTTACATTAAACTGAGCACTAATAAAGAATGAAGAGGCCATGCCATAAACTTATTTGACACACCACACTCACTCACTTTCTTAACCGCTTATCCAATGGGGAGGGGGGTGGCTTTCACAGGAACGCCCTGGACGGGGCACCAGTCCAGGGCAGACACATACACACATTCACCTATAGGGCAATTCAGTGTCTCCAATTAACCTGACTGCAAGGTGTTTTTTTGGGTGTTTTTTTGGACTGTGGGAGGACACCAGAGCTCCCGGAGGAAACCCACACAGACATGGGGAGAACATGCAAACTCTGCACAGAAAGGACCCGGATCGGCCCACCTGGGGATCAAACCCAGGACCTTCTTGCTGTGAGGCGACAGTGCTATCCACAGAGCCACCGTGCCGCCCACACACCACACTACAAAGTTAATAATCAAAATTGCTGTATGTAATTTTTGACCCATTTAGACATATTGTAGGTTTTCTGTAGTTATGCAGTTAAGAAATTATAATGAATGGATGGATGGATGGATGGATGGATAAATAGATCAGGTAGGTGGCACTTCAATGTAAAGATCTCTGTAATGATGTACAACCATATTACACTGCTGCACCACAGAAACAGAAATAAATTGCACTGTGGTGGCATCACCTTGGAAGTCCATGTTTTATTAGTAATAAAGTCTGGTAAATAAAGTACATTTCCCACTTAGACTATGAGGTAGTGGTGTAAGCTATTCACATACATACAGAAACATATATTTAAATATAATTTCAACCAGTTTATTATTCTTCATTATTAGTGTATTATTGCAAAAGTTGTGTTCCAAGAGATTTAGATTTACATTACAAATTTTATTTATTGGATGTGTCAAAGCATGACAGATCCCACATGTCCTGATTATTGTCTATAGTAACTCGAGTCACCAGCTTTGCCACAGGTGCATAAGCCCATCAATACACCTATATGTAGCAATATTGGATAAAAACAAATGAATTGCATCATGAATCTCTAATTACAGAGCTTAAGTACTATTTTGCACTGTAAATTAAATCAAACATTTTTATTGGATTTTAGTTCAAATTAAAGCACAACTACAATGAACAAATTGAAATTTTGTTGAAACAGGGTTTGTGTGTATATGCGTATAACAGGGCGGCACGGTGGCTAAGTGAGTAGCAGAAGGTCCTGGGTTCGATCCCCAGGTGGAGCGGTCTGGGTCCTTTCTGTGTGGAGTTTGCATGTTCTCCTCGTGTCTGCTTGGGTTTCCTCCGGGGGCTCCGGTTCCCTCGCACAGTCCAAAGACATGCAAGTGAGGTGAATTGAAGATACTAAATTGTCCAACACTGTTCGATATATCCTTGTGAACTGATGAATCTTGTGTAATGAGTTACTACCGTTCCTGTCATGAATGTAACCAAAGTGTAAAACATGACATTAAAATCCTAATAAACAAACAATATGCATATTATATAATTTTCTTGTAGTTTAAACATATCCAGATTTGAAAACAGAAAAAGCAGAAACAAAAGAGAGTGCACTTAATGTTGGCTGTCCATACCTGTCCAAACCATGTTTACTTAAGCTGAATCACGTTGAATAAATTACTTTAATGTAGGATTGCATTATATACCAAGAAGTCACATTTCTGCAGCCTACAAATGGCTCTCGCAGCCCTAAGATACTGCAAACAAAAGCAGGCACTCAATCATAAGCACTCTACATCAGTGTAGTTAGGGCTGATTTAGATATCTAGTGTGTACAGCGTGAATCTGAGTGGTCTCGGCGCCCAACGGTTGCCATGGTGATACACGCCGGCACTGGGAGAAGGATCTCAGGCCTCGGCACTAAATCAATGTGAAGACAGGTTTGGCTGAGCCAATATTTTGCAAACAAGACTCTGGAGAGGCAGGCTGACTTACATTTTACTGCTTATATTCCATTAAAATTCTGGTCTGTCTCTGAATAATTTTCTTTTTGTTTTTGTCAGTAGATTTCGCAAATTAAAAGACATTTATTTTAATACAATTTGCTGTGCTTAGTGATGAATAATAATGCGTTACATTTATATTACTAAAAGAAATACATTACAACCTTCACATGCATTAAAAACATACCCACATTCTGTTCTAACAATATCACACAACCATATATGATGTTAATTTAATTATTATTTTACATACTGCTTCATTTGTTCTGGGAGTTTTGGTGGGCATGACAACCACCCAGAAACACTGGGCACATGGCAAAACAATATACACAATATTGAAATCTCAAATTCAAATCCTGGCTCTACCGTGCAGCCTCTGTTGGGTCTTAGAGCAAGACCCTTAACCCTCTCGACTCCAGGGGTGCCATACAATGGCTGACCCTGCGCTCTGACCCCAGCTTCCAATCAAGCTGGGATATGCTGAAGTATATGCTGTGTATATGAATATATGACAAATAAAGGCATCCCATCTGCCCCAGGCATTTCATATACACCTCAAAGTCCCAGAGATCATAAATATATTACTGTATGCATTACATTAATACTAAATATTGTTTAAGCATATATTGTAGAATTGTGTTTCTTATCAATCTGATGATAAGGTCAATGCAAAGTAAAAAAAAAAAAAAACACCATGAAAAAGCAGTGTTTTTTTTCCTGTGGGAAAGTAAACACATCGTGGAAATCTCTGACCTCTCCCATGTTGCCCTGGGTCTAAAATTGGGGTTTCTGTGTTTGCCTGGACAAGTAATATTGTGTGAAAGGACTAGAAATTCAAAGGACAGTTTTCATTCTGTTAATGTTTTGGAAAGCACACATGACTAAATACGATTTGAAAGACACATAGGGGGTCCCACACAGAACCATAGCTTTTGAAAACATGGTTCATTACTTATATACTCTCATATTGGTTCTCCTTATTTATGTTTGGGTCACTTCTGAATGCTAGTTTCCTTTTATTAGTTAAAACTTGTAACTCTGAATTGTCTTTGGACTGAGTAGATGGTTAGCAGTGGAAAGTTAGTAAGTTACTTTACTGAATTATGGTTAAAAAAGCCTTTACAAACCACAGTTTCAGAAAAGTTTGGACAGAAAACCGAAAGCACTCATTTGTAAGTACATTTTGCCATTTTGACCTGTATTTAAACAACAATACAGAGTAAATTCAAGTTCACTCTAAAATTAGGGCATGCCTACAAGACATTCCAAAAAATGTAACATTTAAACTTGGACAGGTTAGGACCAAGGACTTTGCATTATTTGTTTAACATGTTTAAACATTTTATAAATATGGTTGAGTGTAAAAGAAATGGCATCAGAAAAGGCCTAGTCACTTATGAGCAAGGATGGGTTGAAGCTTGCCACTTTCGCCAAACATCAAAATATTTAAGGAATATTCTTAAGGATATCACCACATTTTCCACAATTATAAGTTGCTTTGGATAAAAGCGTCTGCTTACCATTAATGTAAATGTTAATGGAGATCACCACATGGGCTAAAGAATACTTCAACATGTGTTTATAGTGAGTAGACACAATTCATCACTGGATTTGGAATTGCAAATGCAAGTTCAGACTGAACACAGTGGACACAATGTCCAGAAATGTTACTTCTTTGGGCTCAGGCTTAAATAGAATGATCCACAGTGGAAATGAGTATTGTTGGCTAATGAGCAGATATTTATAAGGATAGCTGATACTGATATGGTTTTGTTCATGATGAAATGTTATAATATGATTACGAAGGCCCGGTACAGTTGCACAGCTGAGGATGTAAATAGAAACAAAATAGAAAATAATTTCAAATTTGAAACTGGATCAATTGGATAATTGTCTAGACTGTCTTTTCACTGATAAATTATAAACATCCGGGTTTATGCCACAACATTGATTCTTGGAAGCCGAGTCAGAGACTATTCTCGCCCTGCATGGTACAAACATCTTGATGTCCACTGGACACTGGTTCAGTTTTCTTTTTCAGAAATTGTTCGGTTTTTTTTAAAGCCATAGCATTAAACAGACTTTTCTGATCTTAAAATATAATAGAAATGTGACTGTTTCTTTTTACCTTTTTCACACAGAACATAAACAAAGCATGACATTTCACGAGGGGTGTCAAAATCTATTTATTCTAAACATATTTGTCATTTTATTTTAGTCAAGAATCTGAATAAGTGATGCCCTGGTTTAGCTTTGCTTTGTACCAAGATCACAATAAAGTGTACCTGATCACAATAAAGCAGTTAATACAGGTCAATTTAAAAAACATGTGACCAATTTCTTTATTAATAGTATTTGTCCATCAGTGATTATTTCTTAATGCTTTAACCACTTACTCCCTGTCTTAACCGCTTATCCAATTAGGGTCATATGGGGCGGCACACAGTAACACCCTGGACGGGGCGGCAGTCCATCGCAGGGCAGACATAGGGCAATTCAGTGTCTCCATTTAACCTGACTGCATGTTTTTGGACTGGGAGGAAACCGGAGACACATGCAGACACAGGGAGAACATGCAAACTCTGCACAGAAAGGACCCGGACCTCCCCGCCTGGGGATCAAACCCAGGACCTTCTTGCTGTGAGGCGACAGTGCTACTCACCGAGCCGCCCAAAAACTTAGTTGCCAGGCTCTTGTCAGTGCGCCAATCCATCGTTAAGCAAATCAGTCACACTTCAACTTGCTTTACACCAGTGGATATTATAAATCAGCCAATTTATCTTAAAACTCCTAACAGACAACAAATGGAAATAAGAACTCTCCATTCAGCCTGAACCACTGTGCAACCCAACACTAAAGCTGAAGTATCAAATCACTACCATGACCATCTCACCATGAATCATGTCTGGGAGTAACACATACACATATGGGACAGGTGAATTGAATTGAGACCTTCCATTCTACACTGAGGGATCATTTATCATACACACACACACACATACAATCAAATAACTACAAGATCACGAGGATGTTGGATTTATTGCTTTGGGAAAAGTGTGATTCCATCATACAGAATGTCAGCAACAAGACAGAATGTCTTTCTCAGTAAAACTCGACTAGATTTAGACATCATCACGACAGCTGGAATAAAGACTGTACCTGTTCTGAGCTCACTAACACAATGTGCTATACATGCCAAAGCTTGACAGCTATTTATTCCACTTTTTTGCCATTTCACTGTTGCTTTGCAAGGTTCTTTGGTAACTTTTTGTCCTGCTAAAAGACAAACGTTCATTCCTGTTGTCTACTGGCAAGCGTAAGGATTTTAGCGAGTTTGACAAGGGCCAAACATAAATCACGTGGATGGCTGGGTGCATCGTTTACCTGGGTAACACATGGCACCAGGATGCATTATGAAAAGAAGGCAAGCCGGCAGAGGCAGTGTGATGCTTTGAGCAATGTTCTGCTGGGAAACCTTGGGTCCTGCCATTCATGACTTTGACACGTACCACCTAGCTAAGCCTTGTTGCAGACCATGTACACCCTTTCATGGAAACGGTATTCCCTGATGGCTGTGGCCTCTTTCAGCAGGATAATGCGCCCTGCCACAAAGCAAAAATGCTTCAGGAATGGTTTGAGGAGCACAACAACAAGTTTGAGGTGTTGACTTGGGCTCCAAATTCCCCAAATCTCAATCCAATCGAGCATCTGTGGGATGTGCTGTACAAACAAGTCTAATCCATGGAGGCCCCACCTCGCAACTTACAGGAGTTAAAGGATCTGCTGCTGACATCTTGGTGCCAGATACCACAGCACACCTTCAGGGGTCTAGTGGAGTCTATGCCTCGATGGGTCAGGGCTGTTTTGGCAGAAAAAGGGGGACCAACACAATATTAGGAAGGCGGTCATAATGTTATGCCCAATCGGTGTGTGTGTGTGTGTGTGTGTGTGTGAAATCTGAAAGAGTTCTGTAGTATGAGGTTCAAGCCCTGTACATTGTCAGGTGTATCATCCTATAGTGAATCACTAAGCAGTAAATCGTACTCTGATCTCACATTCAAACCCCACAGATAACGTCTATTATTCTAACAAAATATCTGCACAAAATCACAACCCTCCTCCTCCCACTCTCTCACCACCTTCATTTCTACCATTTAGGCACAACAGCTTTTCTCTGAGCGGTGAACATAACGGCTTGTGGTGAACGTTGGCAGATGCTATAAATAACCTGGGCCAAGGTAGCCATGGTAACACCAGAATGAATACACCGACGTGCTCTTTTATTATTTATTCAGCATGGCTATATTAGAGATGGGGAATTGTAAAGCAAACTCACAGATTCTGCTTTGTCATTATATGGCCTGCTGTTATGGTCTTGGTGGTGTTAATGGAGCCACTGGGAGCTTGAAATGTCCAGACCTAAAATAATGCTTTGGCAGGACCTGAATCAAGCAGTTTATGTTGGAAAACCTAGAAATGTGTCTGTTAAAAAAGCAAATTTGAAAGAAGATGAAGCTCAAATTCATCCACAGTGAAGTAGAGGAAAACATTTTAATAAAAGGAAAGGTTTAGTTCCCATCAATACTGCTAATGGTGGTCCAACCAGTAAAAAGGGCAATTAGTTTCTTAAATTAGTGAAATGTGGTATATTTTTACTTAAGTTTCTATATTGTGTACATTTACATTTTCAGCATTTAGCAGATGCTCTTACCCAGAGCGACTTACAGAAGTGCTTCCATAGTGAACATTACCTTACTCTAGTTTAAGTAGACTACAGTCCAAGAATACAAATCTGCTGAAACCCTGTTAGAACCAAAGGGATTTTTTATGCAAGAAATAAGTAAGAGCATTGGTAAGTACATGTCAGCTTAAGTGCTTAGTAAAGAGGTGCTTAAGTGTTCAGACAGACAAGGGAAGCTCGTTCCACCACTTGGGTGCAAGTACAGAGAAGAGCCTTGATGCTTTTCTTCCTTAAGTTCTTCCTTAAGCCACACTAGTGGCTCGGAGGTTGCATGGTACAAATTAGGCCTTGAAGGTTACTTGGGGCTGGTTCATTTTTGGCTTTCTAGGCGAGCATCAGTGTTTAAACTAAACGTGAGCAGCTACAGGAAGCCAGTGAAGGGAACGTAACATCATTTACCAGGCAATTACTTGGAAAGCAATGCACATTTTGCAAATGGAAATAATGTGTTGACACCACAGTTTGCCAGATTACAAAACACTACCTCTGGTTTCATCTTTACAATGACTATTGACCGATTCTTACAGGAAGCTTTAATATGTATATTCTCCCTGTATTCCTAATGATAGCACCTCAGCGAAACTCTGAAAAGAAATTCACTTCTGCAATGGCATGGAGGTGATTTTCCCGTCTGGCCTCCCCCGGACTATTGTGTTGAGTGCAACACCAACTGGCCTACCATATTGGTACGCCTACACCATGAAGCATGTTATTTGCCATCTTTTAGGTCATTTATCTTTTTTTTTTAGTCTAGCTATGAGTTACAAACTAGATGTGTTTATTAGATAACTACACACATTTACAAAATACTAAGTGTCATATAATTGGATGTCAGTTATTTAATAGCTTTACAAATTAGTATGTACCAGTTAAAACATTTTAGATGAAGTGAAAAGTAGAATGAATGAATGAATGAATGAAGAGCAACATTTTTAATTTGTGTATGTATAAGTATGCTTATGGGTTAACTGTATTTAAGCATATGTGTGAATATGTTGATTTTACTCATTAGCTTGTCCTTTGACACATTCAGTGTACACTAGATGACCAAAAATATGTGGACATCACTCCTAATTATTAAGTTATGGTGTTTTATCAACACTCATTGCTAACAAATGTAAAAATTCACTGACATGCAGAAACAAATGATACGCCTATACCATATGCCCTTTCCCGATCTAGCATGACTGTGTATCTGCTCACAAAGTAAGGTCCCTAAAGCCAGATTGACATGTTTGGTGTGGAGGATGTGTAGTGGCCTCACAGACCGTGAAGGTTAAGGGAGACACTCTATATTAATGTCCATTGTTTTGGCATAGGAAGTCCAACAAGCTGATAAGTCATGTGATTACAATGTGCATTGTTTTGTATTTCGGATTGAACACCCAGCTTAAAAGGGTATTTCATAAAATGCTCTAATTGCTATTAAATCTGGAAAGATCTCATTACATCCCCAGAGAATTAGTGTGCAACACCCACCATCGCTGACTGGAGAAGTCAGCTAAAGCTGCATTATCTCTCCTCTTTTGAGGTTACTCAGGGGGGCAAGCATTTTGGTTTTTAACCCTAATGTTAGACACACTAATACATCACATAAATATTTAATAGTGCTGCTCATGAAAGGCAAATATAGCAAGCAGTGTGAACATCTGGTGAAATAATTCTGTAAGATAAATGTTGCTTATTTCTGTCTTGAGTTGTCCAAGCGACTACAGAGTTTGAAGTTTGAAGCATTTCATCCTTTAGCAATAAAACTATTCTTTTAGAACTTGCTATGGTAAATATTACAAAATATTAATTTTTAATTCTTTCATACATTTTGGGCTACAGAAGTAAACATTTTCACTTTATGAACCATTCTTACAGGCAAATTAAAACAAACTTACACTATTTATACTAATTATTGACTTCATGTGTTTAGCCACACACACACACACACACACTGCTATCAGGTGTCCATCAACACATGGTTTGACCAGTTTGGTGCAGAGGAACGCCAGTGGCCTGCACAAGGTGACCTCAACCCCAAAGTACACCATGGGGTAAACTGGAATGCCAGTAGTGAGTCTAGCTTTCTCTTTTATCATCAGTGCCTGACCTCAGAAATGCTCATCAAAATGTGCACAAGCTATCCAAAAAGGTGTTATTTATTAGACAGTGCTTTGACACATCTATTTGTTCAGTCTATATAGGTTAAGGTACTGGACTAGTAAGCAGAAGGTTGCTGGTTCAGTCTGCCATTGTTGGGTCCTTGAGCAAGGCCCTTAACCCTCAATTGCTCAGACTATATACTGTCTCTTTGTATAAAAGTGTCTGCAAAATGCCAAAAATGTACATTTAAATCTGGCAAAATATGTGGACAAGTTCAGCCACACCCAATAATAAGAAATGTATATACTGTATATTAATTGACATCCTTCTAATTTGTTGCAGCAGTTTGGGGAAGGCTCTTTCATGTGCACAAAGTGAGGTCTTTACATCATGATTTGGTCAGTTTGGTGTGGAGAAACTTCAGTGGCGTGCACAGAGCACTGACCTCTACCCTACTAAAGATCGTTGTAATAAATTGGAACATTGATTGCAAGCCAGGCCTTCCCATCCAACACCGCTCTGTTTTGACTCCATCGAATAGAAACACATTCCCACAGAAACACTTCAATCTTTTACAATCTTATGGATAACCTTCCCACCAGAGGCATTAACAGTTGCAAAAAAGGGCCAACTTTATTTTAATGCACATGGTTTTGTAATAAGATGTCAAGCAAGTCAAGCACATTCTTGATCATTTGTCCACATACTTCGACCGCATAGTGTAACACACTGAAATATTCTACAAAGGCAGATGCTACACCAACCACCTCCAATTACTGTTCACCATGTTGACCCATATTCCCAGCTCAGAACCACTCGAGTGTACCACATAATTATGTGAACTCACATTACATCATTATATTATAATGTGAACACGGTTAAAACCAACGGCCTTCCCTGTGGAATCATTCATAAATAATGACTCAATTCTTAAATGCATGTTTGCATTTGCTGTTGACATCAATTTCTTGTAAGGAGCTTTTATTTTCTTCTAACTACATCTATTAAACAAAGTGTGAAGAGTCATGTGTAGTTATGTTTGTTATATAAACACAGTTAATTACATATTATCTCTCCAAAGAAAATATTTAGAAGTAAACTTATATCATCAACATTAAATATACTGTATGTCCACATACACATAAAATATGTTCAAGATTTGAGAACTGGCCACAAGCTTATTGGACATCCAATTCCAGAATAATGGCTATTAATATGGAGTCCCATTCATTAAAAAATAAATGGTACAATTGTCTTGGTGGTTATAAGTACAGGGCAGTAAGTTTTTATTTGAGGTCTTAAATAATAATAATAATAATAATAATAATAACAATAATAATAATAATAATAATAAATGATAAAAATAGTAGTAACAACAACAACAACAACAATAATAATAATAATAATAATAATAATAATAATAATAATAATAATAATAATAATAATAAATTAGGTCCCTGTGCAGCAATGATGATGATAATAATAATAATAATAATATTAATAATAATAATAATAATAATAATAATAATGCTCTAAAAACTGCACTTAGGTGATTTATCAATCCATTACGCTAAAGCACCACCACTTAGATCCGGGTTAAAATCTTACCTGTGCTATTGGCCAGCTGGGTGTCTACACAGACATGATTGGCCATGTCTAAGGGAGGGGGATGGCTGAAGCCCTGTATTCCTGCTTTGTACCCAGTGTTTTCCAGTAGAGCCAGACCCGCTGCAACCCTGGCCAAAATTAACTGTTGATGAAAATGAAAAATATAAATAATCTAAGAACTACAACTACGTACAAACTTCCAGACACAAAGGTGTATATAAAATAAAATTAAGAAAATTTATCATTTTATTTGTAGCCTGCTGTTTAGTAGTACATTATATATTTTAGAGAGCTTCCAACCCAAAACATGGCTGTTTTAATGATGACTTATGGTAATGTGACCTTGACAAAAGTCTTGAATTTTATTTGGTTTGCTAATAATGTACTGAAGCTAGTTCATAAAAAAGCATTATGCAAATGACATAGTTCTTCAAAATAATGATGTTTTACTGCCGGCATTTCAATGTCCTGCTTTTCCCGCTGGAGCTGTTTGTGAGGGTTTTTGTACATCTTTCATTTGATGAAGGTATTTCAGAAATTCTGTTCACTACAGAGGACCTGAGAGACAGAAAGAAGACGAAAAAGTGAGTGCTCACAGGCCGATTTCTCATAACTTGATGACAGCTCTCCCTGTTAACCCACAACGCCTGGACAGAGAGCTCTCACACACCAGGTGCCAATTTATCTGATTAAACTTACAATTTATACTGAATGTGAAGCAGCAGCGCAGCAATTAATCTTCATTATGACAAAAATTCTGCAGCGAAGAGACAAGACTTTGACAGAAGACTGAGCAAACAAGAACTGTGTGAGTCATCAGTGTAAATGAACTCCAGTCAAAGCCCTGAAAATCTCAGCGTGAAGACTGCAAGCGCCGCAGCTCAGAAAAGATGCTGGGTTCATTTAGAATGGCAAATTGCCACCGAACAAATGCTGGTTTCCAAGTTATGGATCTTTTTAATAGGGCAATCAGTTACTCTTCCTGACAGTGCTGGTGTATTCTGAACTGTTCTGTAGTTAGGGCTATTTATCACTGTAAATGATGATGATTTTTGTAAATTGCAGCAATTTAAAGATATTTAGTTGAACCTAAAAGTTTATATACACTTGCAAGAGACGTGTATGTCATGGCACTCTCATTATCACAATAATTCCAGCAATTTTATCTGATTAAACTTTTTATTTGTAAAAAAAAAAAAATTAATAAATAAAATCTGGGAATTGTTTTATATTAGTGATTATAATCTAGTACATCTATTGACTTTATTCTCACATAAATAGGTTTAGTTTGACTACATTTACATTTTCGGCATTTAGCAGACACCTTTATTCAAAGCAACTTAAATTACAGTTACAGTATTCAGTATGAGCAATTGGGGGTTAAGGGCCTTGTTCAATGGCCCAACAGCAGCAACCTGGCAGTAGTGAGACTTGAATCAGCAACCTTCTGATTACTAGTCCTTTGCCTTAACCACTAGGCTACAGCTTGCAACCAAAAGAAAAGAACCAAAAGAAAAAAAGGGTCTGCTGTTGATAAGCTGCTTACAAAACAGATGTCTCTGTGCCGCTTATATGTAGTTTATCATTAATAACGTGACAAAAAATGTGCCTAGCTCAAGAACTAAAATGATAATGATAATTATAATGCCCTTGAGTATGGGAATGTTACTATTTCATAATATCTGGCTACACAATGGAGTCTTGCTTGGCCTCCAAAGTCACAAAACAATGAATCCACCACCCTGGGGACTTAAACTGAACAAGTCAGCACAGAAATTCTGGCCAGGCAGTGGAGAAAAAACACCTTTGGGAATTAGAATGCAGTGTGGACTGTAACATGCCAGCCAGGAAAGAAAAAAGATTTGTGCATTTTAGACTGCCCAGCCACTCAAAAATTCCCACTGCGGCTTTAAAATAGCCTCTATATATTTATCTTCTTCTCCATGTTGCTTATACGATTATAAATTTTGTACACATATATTTCTGTTTTAATAGCTCATCATCAAAAGGGAACGGTTTAGAGAGCTGAATTTTTGAATTTTCATTTTCATATGGAAGTGGGGTTTTCTTTGATGTTATGCCTAATTTTTAATGCCACATAGCCCATCCAGCATGGCAAAAAATTATTTGTAGCAGTTTTCACTAGATGATGGATAAAAATGAGTTTTTTTATATTATTATTGTTAGTAGTAGTAGGAGAAGGAGGAGGAGTAGTATTGTTGTTGTTATGCACCCTGCACAATTATTTCAAAATATGATGATTTACAAATCACATTAACCTCTAATAATACTTCATTATACAAAATTTAAAAAATGATACTGATATATTATTTCTGATATTAAAACAGTATTACTTCTGTTAAAATACATTTCTCTTCATGGGGCTTTAATACAAAATATAAAAACAGTATTAGTTCTAATGGCGGCATGGTGGGTAGCACTGTCGCCTCACAGCAAGAAGATCCTGGGTTCGATCCCATTTACATTTACATTTTCAGCATTTAGCAGACGCTTTTATCCAAAGCGACTTACACAGTGAGCGGAACACAATGAGCAATTGAGGGTTAAGGGCCTTGCTCAGGGACCCAACAGTGGCAACTTGGTGGTGGCGGGGCTTGAACCGGCAACCTTCTGTTTACTAGTCCAGTACCTTAACCACTGAGCTATCACTGGCCCCTAGATCCCCAGGCAGGTCGGTCCGGGTCCTTTCTGTGTGTCCCCCCCCCCCTGTCTGCTTGGGTTTCCTCCGGGAGCTCCGGTTTCCTCCCACAGTCCAAAAACACACAGCCAGGTTAATTGGACACACTGAATTGCCCTATAGGTGAATGGGTGTGTGCATGTGTGTGTGATGCATGTCTGCCCTGCGATGGACTGGCACCCCATCCAGGGTGTTACTATGTGCCTTGCGCCCAATGAAATGCTCCAGCACAAAAGCCCCCGGTGATTTATCTGCTGTCCCATATGACCTTTAGGATAGATGCAGTGTCATTTGAAGCATGCAGTGCTCCAGTCCCGCCTGGGTCATTGTACCAGACTACTAGTCCACTATTTTTTCAACAGTATCTAAAAGATTTAGTGGTCATTTAAATCGAAGCTGTTCATTGATTCCTCTGTCATCTGCAGAATATACAGCAAATAGGCAAAACAGAAGAAAAAGAAAGTGAAGGTCTGGAAAAGCTGTCTACAGCCTAAACTACACGCAAGAAAGCTAGTCAGTGATTTTATTAAAGTACTGAAATAAAACAATACATGAGTAATCACTTTACTCCAGAAATAACTGCATTTGATATTATATCTGAATGAAATCAATCTAATGTTACTGTTTAGGCTGGCGTCTCACTTTCATTTCGTTTATGTTCCTTTGGGAAAGGTAGCTAATGGATGCAACTTCAGTCTGTCTGCATGACTAATACATAATATCTGCAAAAATTTCAAGCCATTTTATAAATCATATTGATGATGTTATAGCTGTCATAGCTAAAGGCATGTGCAAAAAGGCTATAAAAAAGATTAATGCAATATCTCACTAGATATTGTAGCATTAAATGTATTGGCAGTTAGCAACTATATATCATTTACAGTGGGGTGGGCAGGGGGGTGAAAGTCTGAGACCATTATGGGAGCAGGTGGATTTGTTCTACTCATCAGAAACTTGCTTAAGATTTAAACATTCACAGGACCACCACACTGGGTGGCTTTACATGACAGTACAGGTTACACATGATTCATCAGTTCAAGTTCAAAGTCAAACACCATCATGGCCAATTTTGTATCTCCAGTTCACCTCACTTACACATCTTTAGACTGTGGGAGGAAACCAGAGCTCCCGTTAGAAACTCACACAGACAAAGGGAGAACATACAAACTTCACACAGAAAGGACCCTGACCTCTCCACCTGGGATTCAAACCCAGGACCTTCTTGCTTTAAGGTGTCACTGCTACCCACCAAGCCACTATGCCACTCATGATTTTAAATTAAAGTAAGGAAAATGCAACTACAAGCATTTTAATAGTGGTCTCAAACTAGTGAAAGACCAATCAGAGTATTAACATTAATGCAAATTTAAAGATGACAGGTGCGATTTAAATAGAAACAACACATTAATATATGTGATATAGTAACCTTGTTTTAGATTATGAAAACGGCATGTGTTCAGTTTATGCTTCAAGATTTCTTATGTAGAAGAACGAGTCGTCTCTTTTAATAGAATCTTGACAGGCACTTGCCTTAAAATTGGGATAAAGATAAAATTAAAAACTGTGGTCTAATTGATGTTTGACTAGTTTCCTGGATTTGTGTTTCTTGCTTTTGCTTGAGGACGTGCCTGTGATATCTTTGACTAAGGATCCATCCATCCTTCTAATTCACCCTCCCCATAGCAGCAGACATCTTTACATCTTTTCGCGGTTATTATGATTTATGGGACGTTCTGGAGCACAGATTGTGGAAAAACTCTCTCCCTCCTTTATCCTTGAAAGATTTTTGGAGGAACGCACCAACATTCTATTTTAATCCACTTAGGATTTGGATGACAGGACTAAATGACTGAAGCAGTTCTGAAGGCATATGGTGGTCTTATTCCATATAAATCCTAATAAGTCCCTGTTAGATCCATCAATTTAAAACATAATTATGGACTTTTGCTTGTTTGCCCATCTTTTGTATGCCACATAAAAGACAAACGATTGCTTCTTAAAGCATATACACTGATCAGCCATAACATTAAAACCCACACTTACTGTCCATTTTATCAGCTCCACTTACCATATAGGAGCACTTTGTAGTTCTACAATTACTGACTGTAGTCCATCTGTTTCTCTGCATGCTTTGTAAGCCCCTTTCATGCTGTTCTTCAATGATCAGGACTCTCCCAGGACCACCACAGAGCAGGTATTACTTGGGTGTTGGATCATTCTCAGCACTGCAGTGACATTGACATGGTGGTGGTGTGTTAGTGTGTGTTGTGCTGGAATGAGTGGATAAGACACAGCAATGCCTATGGAGTTTTTAAACACCTCACTGTCACTGCTGGACTGAGAATAGTCCACCAACCAAAAATATCCAGCCAACAGTGCCCCATGGGCAGCGTCGTGTGTCCACTGATGAAGGTCTAGAAGATGACCAACTCAAACCGCATCAACAGATGACAATCGTCTCTGACTTTACATCTACTGTACAAGGTGGACCAACTAGGTAGGAGAGTCCAATAGAGTGGACAGTGAGTGGACACGGTATTTAAAAACTCCAGCAGTGCTGCTGTGCCTGATCCACTCATACCAGCACAACACACACTAACACACCACCACCATGTCATTGTCACTGCAGTGCTGAGAATGATCCATCACCCAAGTAATACCTGCTCTGTGGTGGTCCTGTGGGGGTCCTGGCCATTAAAGAACAGGGTGAAAGCAGGCTAAAAAAGTATGTAGAGAAATAGATGGACTACAGTCAGTAATTGTAGAACTACAAAGTGCTGAGCTGATAAAATAGACAGTGAGTGTAGAAACAAGGAGGTGGTTTTAATGTTATGGCTGATCAGTGTATGTTTTCTTCTGCATTTTCTTAATGTTATTGATTTATTCAGCTCATTATAACTGAAGATAATTGAAAATATGGTGCATCACTAGAGCCACTCTATTTACAGAACAGTTTGACCCTGCAGGCCAAATAAACTGATGAACTGAGCTGATTTACAGTGCCAGAAAGCTTTCATCAGACTTTTATTACCTGCTTCACATCCATTTACCTCCTATCATTATTTATTCATTCATTAGGCATGCTGGGTTACTGCACGCCCTTCCTGCTTTTTACTGAGACACCAAAGAGGGAGTGATTATAAAAAGCATTTTCTTTTCAGTGCAAATGTTTCAATTCCATTTGAGTCTCTTTATTTCTGCCAGAGACTCATGAGACAGCTAAAATAATCAGAATAATCATTTTCAAGGTTAATTTCAAAGCTTGCTACCAGATGGTGGAACTAATTGGATTTTTGGCAGAAGATATGCACACATACAAAATTACAGTGTACTTTAGTACTGCAGATAAAAAACATACCTGGTCAGTTTAATAGGTGCTGCAGTAAAAGATTTTCTATTTTCAGTCCATTTTCCATTGATTTTTAGCATATCTACGGGCAGGCCTGTAAGACCCAGCTGGAGAAAGCTGTTAGGTAATTCACTGCTTATCATCTACCCTACAAATGGATGTCAGGGGAGCGTGAAATGTCCCAAAGGTCAGCTGACTGCCCTGCAGAGTAAAGTATGAAGACAGCCGGCCATAAGCTTTTCTGTTATTCCAAAAGCAATGGCATTAATTTAGAAGCTTTTACAACTTCACAGCTATTACATTCTCTTCTGTTTGGAGAAGGCTTTCTACAGTATGCTTGGCTCACATTCAGGATTCCAGTTCACCAGATGTGTTCAGTGACGATAAGGTCAAAGCTCTGTTCAAGCCAGTGAATGTTATTCACACTAATTTTGTCAAACCACACCCAGCAAGGTGTACTTACCAATAAGAATGTGAATAATTTGTAGTTCTTTTCACACTACTAATAAAAATGCAGGATGTTTTTCTCAGTTTTTGCTTTTTTTTAATCTAGCACCAGCAGTGTGATTAATCATTTATTCACCTGCTGCTTTATCATGCTCATGGTCACAGAGCATCTGGCTCTACACATCCTGGAAAGGACGCCAATTAATCACAGCATTTTTACTAGGGCTGGCACGATCCGATACTCTGTAGCGGTATTGGTCCGATATTGGCCCAAATCACTGGATCGGATATCGGAAGGAAAAAAAGTGTAATCCGATCTGATACTGCTGCTTAATGTAAATAACACTTAATGTAAATAAGGCCATTGTTTGTGTGTAAAGCAAGTAACACACGAGGATACGTTCCAACAGAGTGCCGTTTATTACCAGCTCACTCTGCAACTGCCGTAACAAGGTGCATCTTGATGATATCATTAGCATGTGCCACTGATCTACAACTCATCTGCAACAGCCATTCAGAAATTAAAACACACTGATTTACTTAAACGTTTAGCATTTTAAACAGCAAAAACCACTGTTTAAACAATAAAAATCACTATAAATGATAAATTGCTCACCTGAGATAAAGAAAACCTATCTTGTAGATCTCACACATCCTCAACCATTAATCCATTAGTGTTATGAAATAAAACAAACTACACCATTTCCTGTTTAGCCACAGATGTAAAAGTTAAAATAAAAACAGCAGTTTTGCATAAGTGTGATGTTGTAGGTTCTGTATTTATTCCTTTAGAATATTTGTTTCACAGTCTGAGCATTGTTATTTAGATAGCTAGTTCAATCATGGTGCATTATGACATGTATTATTACTGCTTGGTTGTTTGAGAGGAGAAATGATGGTTTTGGATTGGTATCAGATTTATCTCAATTTGCAGTAACAGTATCGGTATCAGACATAAAAAAGTGGTATCGAGCCAGCCCTAGTTTTTACAATGTTTTGCAGTGTATGTGTTAGAATTTCAATCCAAAAGCATGGGTAAATTTAGAAACTGGTTCAATATGGAAATACCTGCCATGCAATCAAGATTCTAATTTATACCAGAAGTGTTAAATAAAGTTGAGGATAGGATTTTCCACACCAAACTTGACAACAATGTCTTCATGGATTTTGCTTTGGGCACAATGGCCAACTGTTCCCACAAAGTTGGAAACTTAGAATTAACTTTATAAGATTGATTTGTACAACTGTTAGCAATTGGTGTGACTCATTTTAATAATAAGCAGCTTAATAATTCAATTTAGTAATTCAAGATCTGAATTCAATACTTAGGAGGAGTTTCTACACACATTTGGACATACACCGACTAGGTATAACATTATGACCACAGACAGGTGAAGTGAATAACACTGATTATCTCTTCATGAAGTCACCTGTTAGTAGGTGGGATATATTAGACAGCAAGTGAACATTTTATCCTCAACATTGATGTGTTAGAAGCAGGAAAAATAGGCGAGCGTAAGGATATGAGCGAGTTTGACAAGGGCCAAGTTGTGATGGCTGGACGACTGGGTCAGAACATCCCCAAAACTGCAGCTCTTGTGGGGTGTTCCCAGTCTGCAGAGGTCAGTATCTACCAAAAGTGGTCCAAGGAAGGAAGAGTGGTAAACCTCTTTATGGGCGGCCAAGGCTCATTGATGCATTTGGGGAGCAAAGGCTGGCCCGTGTGTTCCGATTCAACACATGAGCTACTATAGCTCAGATTGCTGAAGAAGTTAACGCTGGTTCTGATAGAAAAGTGTCAGAATACACAGTGCATCGCAGTTTGTTGCGTATGGGGCTGCATAGCCACAGACCAGTCAGGGTGCCCATTCTGACCCCTGTCCAACCCCGAAAGCGCCAACAGTAGGCATGTGAGCATCGGAACTGGACCACGGAGCAATGGCCTGTAATGGTCTGTAATTGAAGTCTGACTTAGCATAAGCATAAGTTTGGATGCATCAGTGATTACTGGAAATTGTGTTTTAATGACTGAACCCCCTAAAGTGAAATGACAATGTGATTTGGGAAGGCAAGAGGAATACCTAGAGCCTTGTTACAGAGAAGTACCTGTGGCTTTGCCAGTTAAGAACGAGCCACAATTGGTGTTTTAGTCACAAACATTGCTAACAGGTGTACAGATTTACTTATATGGAATAAATTAAATGCTTCCAACCTTGTGGCAACAGCTTAGGGAAATCCCTGTGCATTTTTACTGTGTTTTAGTTTTTCCTCATGTTTTTAATAACCTATTAGTGTCATTTTTATGCAAAAGCTGAATAAAGTAAGTGTGAGGCAAATACTTTTTACAGGGCTGTATGTGTCTGCACATAGTGCAGCTTTAAAATAGTCCTGCAGTGCAAGTCTAATGCCAAAGCACTAAAATATTTCATGTAATGACTAAAGGCATTCAAGTCATTATACTGCCTGCTAAATCACTGCGACATGTCACGTGAACAGCCTCCTTTATGCATATTCATGAGGACTCACTTTAAGGACAGGCAGACACAGTGAAAGAAGAGAGTTTAAATACTTCCCTTAAAATGGACAGTCAGGGCATTGACAGAGAACCCTGGGAAAGTTTCTAACAGTTCAGTAGTCTGCCTCTTTGTCTATACAGTAAATGTGTTAGATATACTTGGTTAGGGTAGACCTTAATAGAAACTGGTGGGGGTGGGCTAACTACCCCGGCGAGGCTCTTTGGAAAGTGCTCAATAGAAGAAGCAGTGGATCACACGGGGTGCAGCACTTTATTGATCCAGACTGGTGGAAATCAATGCTAATTTTCTCTGCCTGTCTTAAGAGACATTTAAATGGCCCGGCCGACAATCATTACATGTGCGGGTGTCACAATCATTTTCCAAAATGCACAACTAACAGAAATATTAAATTATATTTTAACCAAAAATTAAATTCTATTTTTTCTTACAGCATATTTATTCTGACACTTGGCTCTTTAGTTTTGCACTGAGGTTTTACACCGCAACAGTCACCGGCATGAAGCGATAGTAATAGAGACAATGAACGAATGATCGTATGTTTACATCTCAGTTCATTTATACCAGTATAGTCATTGTAAAAATAACATTTGTAAGTAACAAATGCTGAATATAAATAAATAAGACAAAAGTTACATATTGCATCATGCTTTTTTTTATTTTATTTCCGATCCGGTTCGACCAGGAAACACTGTACAGTAGCACAATTCATCACAAAACAACAAACCCATGTTGCTGTGGGGCATCCACTCTGTAAGCTGCTCCAGTGAGCTGCCATAATCATAAAACTGCATGTTTAGAATTTAAGAACTACTTATTTTTAGGAATTTGCCCATGACTTTAAACATTCAGGCATAAACAAGACAATCGACCAGTTTTGACAGTGGTACCACCTTTATATCGAAGGAGTAATTGAAGAATGTAAAGTGGACCTCCTTTATAATTAGACTGTTTAGCCACATCTATTGCTAACAGGCAAATTATGAGTAAATTATTTATAGGCACTCAAGTGACACAGTGGTAGGGGCAGTTGTAGCCTAGCGGTTAACGTACTGGTCTAGTAATCAAAATTCTGCTGGTTCAAGCCCCACCACTGCCAGGTTGCCACTGTTAACCCTTAATTGCTTAGACAATATACTGTCACAGTACTGTAAGTCACTTTGGATAAAAGCATCTGCTAAATAACAAAAATGTATAAAATCAATTATGTAGGGCAGTTGTAGCCTAGTGGTTAAGGTACTCTACTAGTAATCAAAAAAGGTCACTGGTTCAAGCCCCACCACTGCCAGGTTGTCACTGTTGGGCTCTTGACCAAGGCTGTCACAGTATTGTAGGTTGCTTAGGATAAAAGCCTCTGCCAAATACCAAAAAATTTAAATGTAAATGTAAATGTGGTAAAGTTTGCAAGCCCACTACTGCTAAGATCTGGAGATCTGAGGTTTGAAACACAGTGCTATTGGCGAGTCCAGCATGTGCATAAACATGATTGGATAATTCCTCGAAGGTGCTTGGGGATGGATGGCTGAAACAGCTTAGCTATTGGGAGATGCACATGTTTCAGTGTCTGTCCCAAGCCCAAGAAGGGCAAACTTGTGACAACAGTTTGGGAAAACCTATTTTTGGTTCCAGCATGACTGTGCACAATGAGAGATGTTTAAAGAAGTGAGTTTGGTGTGGAGGAATTTCAGTACCCTGGAGCCCTCTTAGGGGCCTGACCTGAATGGGCACATTGATTGTGAGCCATGCCTTCATGACCACATCTGTGCCTGACACCTCACTTCTTACTTTTAAAATCTTTTAAGTTTTGTTAAAAGCCCTCCCAGAGGGTTTTTTTTTCTTTTAAAAAGTGACCAGCATCAGTATAATGCAAAGCATTAAATATAATGAAATGCGGAGTGGTCGAGAGTCTGTGAATGACAATTTGCTTATTATTGATTATTGATGTTTTACTGTGTGGCTTGCATAAATTAGTTCAAAAGTCAAATCAATCAAAAATTGTTATAAATAATTAAGTCCTATTAAAATAAATGTTAAAAAGAAGCAATATACAAATCCCGAAGTGTTTACATACGCTCTGTGTGTGCCTGTGTGTGTGTGTTTTAGTCCATCTGTGGCTCTGAAGGCATTCAGCGTGAAACCATGTGCACACACTCTTTTTTTTGTGATGGCAATTCCTTTACTACGTCCCCCTGTCTTTGTCACCATAGCAACAGAATCCAGGCCGCTGACATTGCAGTCTCTCGGGACTCGGCCTCGTTCTGTCGTTCACTCACACACAGTTGTTTCATCCCCCAACCGAGCAATTAACACCAGCCAGGGATTTTCTCCTGCAAGATCAGCTCTCTCAGTCTGCCAGAGCCTGTTGTAGTGAGATCTGTTTCTGTCTGTTATCACATGAGCACCAACATTTTTTTTTCTGGGATGGGTTCAGGTAGCAGAGATCTATAAAAACTTGGCAAATTTGAGTTTGACGCTATATTTAGAGATTTTAACATGCAAACAAGGCTGCAAAATAAAGTCTACAGCGATAACCAAGATTATTTTGCTACTTATATATTTTGTGCACAGTTTTAATTGTGTTTTTAGTATTAGTAATGTGTACCTGCATAGAGACTTTAGATGGAAATGAAGCTGTTAGCTAACTCTGCAATGCATTTCTTCGCTTTTAAGATTAATGTATTATGTGCATGGTCCCTGACAAATAAAATAAACAAATTCAAAGTCACCATCTACCACACAGATGTCCAAACTATGGCCCTCATGCAATTTGCGGCCCGTTGCTATTTTTTTAATGGGTCGCAAGGTGTTTTAGAAATAAAATTAAAGTTGGCCCACTATTAAGCAGGTTTTAAAAAAGCCGCAGGCCGCTCAGGTGGTGCAGCGGTAAAACACGCTAGCACACCAGAGCTGACATTTCAAACTTATCAGTTCAAAACTCAGCTCTGCCATCCAACTGGGCTGGACAGCTACATGAACAATGATGTTGTTCATACAGGGTGGTAGCCGGATAGGGAACTCATAACTGATGCAATTACGACATCTGCTGGCTGACTGATGGTGTTGAGGGATACTGTGTTGATCAGGGTGTGGCTCTCCATACACAAAGCTGATCCGCATATGAACTCACCTCATGCGGGTGAAAAGATGCAGTCGGCTACTACATACGTGTTGGAGGGTGCGTGTGTCAGACACATCAACACATCAACTTTGAGGATAAAATGTTCACTTGCTGCCCAATATATCCCACCCACTATCAGGTGCCGTGATGAAGAATAATCAGGGTTATTCACTTCAACTGTCAGTGGTCATAATGTTATATGGTCAGTGTATGTTATACAGCTTTGAATTCTTAATTATATTCCTTAAAATGTTTTTAATTCACCAACCATATGAGTCTGTATTCACATCCGACTCTTTAACACTGTGTGCTGAACAGTAGTAGATAATTAGTTAATTAGCTTAATGCGGTGCAGCGTGTGATCAGAACAAATAACCCCAGGCTACACAGCCCTGTGAGATTTCAGTCCGTCTGTTTTTCTGCCAGAGCATACAGAGATCAGCTTGACGTCCCAATTTACACTTTTATTAAGACTAGACAATCTTTGTATTGTAATGATCTCAAGACTGTAGAGATGATAGTGGACTTTAAGAGGAAACCCCAACACAGCTTCCCATCACAATATCCTACAGCACTGTGTCAGACGCAGATTGCAAAGAGTTGTGGAAACAGCAGAGAAAATCATCTGTGCTCCCCTGCCCACCCTCCAGGACTTGAACACAACAAGAACCAGGAACCGGGCAGAAAAAAATAATCACAGACTCCTCACATCATGGATACAAACTTTTTAACCTCCTACCTTCTGGCAGGCGCTACAGGGTTGGAAAAGCACAGCAGGCAGAATGTTATTGTAAAGGGAAAAGAGACAATAGTGGTGGTTTGGGTTTTTAAATCAGTTGACTTAAACAATGCAGTTTTTGTAATCAAAACACGACCATAAGCTTATTCCTCATACCTGACACATGATTAATGTGATCTGCAAAAACTAATGAATGATGACAGTTTTATCACTACAAGATAGCATGTCCTGTCAATCCTGACCAGTCTGCAAAAAATGATTCATTTATTTTCCAACATTCATTATTAAAACAAACCTGTTTGACATTCAGTGTCACTTTTAATCTGTGCAGGCTTTCAGTAACCTTGCATATTTTGACAGTTTTGGAAATACCTTTTCTTTCTTTAAGCTGATAATACATTAGCCTGAGAAACAGATCATTAGCTGCAAGCTTTAACAGTTTCAGGCAATATCAGCTTTATTCAAACTGTGTATTGTCTTAACTCTTAAAATCCAGGATATACTCAACACATTTAAAAAAAAACAGTTGACATTTTCTATAGATATAAATTTGACCCTATAAAAACATTTCTTGAATATTTAATTCCACAAGAATACTTGATACCAATTAACTATATGGATAAAAGTATGTCTGACAATAAGCTTATGACATTCCATTCCAAAACCATGGACTTTGTGAAGTCAAACATGGCCCTAAAACTTGGCTTGTCATCAGTGTTTCAATTTATCCCAGAGGTGTTGAATGGGGATGATGTCCGAGCTCTTCGCAGGTCAGTGGAGTTTTTCCAGATAAAAGATCTCACTTTGCACAGAGGCCCAAATCAACAACAGCAACTACTACTGAGCCATCATGTTTAGCATCATGTTTTTGGTAGCCCAGCAAACACCATAAAAACTCCCACCTTATTTAGGCAGTATTACCACATTGCTAGCTTGCTAACAAACTTTTAGTAAATGAGCTTGCATTTTTCACTTATAGAAGGCAGACAGATTTTAGAATCTGGCCTGTAATTTATAATATTCTTGGAAATTTTAGCAAAAGTTTGTAAGCTGCACTGGTAACAGCTTCAATGAAAATATTATACGTATAATTCCCCAAAGACAAAAAGTTTGTTATAGCTGCAAAAGGAAACCAATCTCATATTAAAGCCTATGGTTTTGGAATGAAATGGTAAGGTGTCCACATACTTTTGACCATAACGTGTATATGGGATGTAAAAAAAAGCCCACTCATTATTTAGTTAAACGGCAATATATTTTCAGTGGAATGGGAATTATTAATAGACATTAACTCTCTTTTTGAAGATCCAGCAATTTAAATGCAATGAATTATTAAGACATATGCTTATGCATATTTTATAGCACCAATGAGAGAAATAAAAATAGGAAAAAAGGCTTAAAGCCCAGTTTAGATTTGTCAAAACTGTACCACTTCAGGGGAATTACTACAATGTTGGATTTACACTGAATGGTTAATTTTGTATTGTCAAATCATGATCTGATTTATAGGCAGGTTGTTTTGTCATGTTACATTTATATAAAATTTTCCCTTAAACATCTACCAAGTACAATCTCTTCAGAAAGCTGTGCTGCAAAGAACCCATATTTTAAAGTGTTCTTTAGGTTTCTCAGGTACACCAACAGGCATTAACTTTCTAAAGAAGCTTTGAGGAACCCTTTGAAAATGATCTTTTTTGCCATTTCACTTTTTTAGTAAGACTGAAAAAAGTGAGATGGCTAAAAAGGTTAAAGATGGAACAGTTGAATGGTTGCATAATCCTACATATTTGGTCCTAAAGTCAGAAAAAAGCAGCATGGTGGGGCAGCATGTAGTGTTGCACGGCACATGGGTCCTTGGGTCCTATGTTCAGTCGTTTGGGTTGTTGTCTGTAATGATTTTTTCATATTCCTTCTATGACAATGTGGGTTTTCTCTCAAAACCATGCTGAAGAAATCTACTGTAAATTGCCACGTGTCAATGAGTGAAATTATGGTGTCATGTGATACACTCATTTTCTATCCAGGATGTACGTATATCTGCCTCACTGTCAGTATTTCTGGATGTTGCCAGACCCATCAAGACTCTGATCAGGACAAATTACTGAAAAGACTGAAAGGGTTCAAATGAATGAAACTAAAGGGCTGTGTCTTAATCCTTAAAATCCTACAGTGTGCTCTAAATAGCAGCCTTGCCATCAGCCAAATTAAATTTAGCACACCATTTAATATATAGAATAGTATTTTGGACACAGCAGCTTTTTACACCGTGCAAATACAGTAAGTGTTATACTGATATACAGTACTATGTAATACTGTTTATCCATTTCCTTGATAATCATTAAAATAAAATACAATACAGATAGACTCTGGACTTATGCAAACCACATGAGGATGAAGTGGTTAATATAAATGAATAAAAAAAGGAAAAAATCCAAATAATCCAAATAATCTCAAATCACAGCCACAGCTGTAGCACAAGACCATGGTTTTTGCTGATTGGATAAGACGTTTGTTGTGTTATCTGTGTGTGTGGCATCAGAACACGAGAGTGCTGGCTGGCCTGCTGGAGTGGAAACTTCGGCTGTGTGCTCACATGTATTTGGTAGGAAATCAATGTGACAGTTGGCCTGAGGAGATGCATCACACACCAGCGAAGCACAGGCACAACCGTGCTTGTTTTTCAGCTCAGAAACCATAAAACAATCCTGAAATGAAATTTCAGAGTGAAATTCAGAGACACAAGTGTTAATCCAACAATCTCATGGTCCGGTGCCCAAATGTATATGATATACTGATCTGAACTGTATAACAAAATACAAATAGTTGTATATTAAACATAAACATATAATCTGATAACACTTTATACAATCCTGGTTTAAGGATGTGCTGCATAATAAATGTTTGTTGGCTGATAATGTAAATTATATGGGTTAAGTAAATGGTTTTAAATAAAGGTACCTATTTGATTACTACTGAAATGGGCATATAAACATTAAGTGCTTGAATCATGTGGGGTAAGCAAACAGAAATAAAAATGCCTTCTGCAGATTGTGGCATCTTAGTAAAGTTTTGTAACAGGAATGTGGTTTTTTACACCCTTTAACTCCAGTACGTGTCAAAAAGTCACAGAAATGCTGCCCTCTTCTGTTAACCTGAACTACATTGTTTACGTATGTACATGGTTTGGTCCCCAGAATCCATGTTACTATGCAGCACCTATTCACTCGCAAATGTATTATGTATTGCAGTAATAAATAATAGGTTGATTTACCATTAGAATGTATTGTAAGATGATCTGTGAAACAGACTCATGTTGACTAATATGGGAATTAGTCAACATCTGACTCAAGACACGTCTGTTCCACCCAAATGTAATTCTCAACCAGCTGGTGAATGCTACGATGATGAATTATCACATAATGATAATTCAAAGCAATAACTGTTAGAGTAGTGTATCTATAACCCAATACATTAAGGCAATTAAGGTTTTCCCCAGTTTATTTGGCTTGTGCTTGTGAAAAGCTGCGCTCTTTCATTCAAAAAGTATTTTTGAGATCAGGCGCTTTCGATGGATGTGAAGGCCTGGCTCAGAAGGCAATGAGGTCAGATGTGTACATGTTGTACTTTTTCGTCTGTTTTAAACAGAATTGTTACAACTACTTTTCACAAATATGTTTGGTTTGAATAAAATCTGCATCATTAAGTCAAAGTACAAAATAATTTTGTAAATATTAAGTTACTGATTAGAGTTGGAGTTTTATTACTTAACTGGAACTGGACCTGTGCTTTTGATGTTGGGATCAGAATTTGGCATAAACACAAGACAGATTGGATACGTATGTTAACAGTTCAGGCTGTTGGTGTACTGATGTGGGGTATGTTTTCTCTGCACACATTTCAGATTAACAAAACAGTTATTTCCTTTAACCATGATCATATTCACCGATCAGCCATAACATTAAAACCACCGACTTGTTTCTACTCACTGTCCATTTTATCAGCTCCACTTACCATATAGAAGCACTTTGTAGTTCTACAATTACTGACTGTAGTCCATCTGTTTCTCTACATGCTTTTTTAGCCTGTTTTCACCCTGTTCTTCAATGGTCAGAACCCCCACAGGACCACCACAGAGTAGGTATTATTTGGGTGTTGGATCATTCTCAGCACTGCAGTGACAATGACATTGTGGTGGTGTGTTAGTGTGTGTTGTGCTGGTATGAGTGGATCAGACACAGCAGCGCTGCTGGAGTTTTTAAATACCATGTCCACTTACTGTCCACTCAATTAGACACTTCAACCTAGTTGGTCCACCTTGCAGATGTAAAGTCAGAGACGATCACTCATCTATTGCTGCTGTTCGAGTTGGTCATCTTCTAGACCTTCACCAGTGGTCACAGGACGCTGCCCACGGGGCGTTGTTGGCTGGATATATTTTTGGTTCGTGGACTATTCTCAGTCCAGTGACAGTAAGGTGTTTAGAAACTCCAGCAGCCCTGCTATGTCTTATCCAGTCATACCAGCACAACACACACTTGCACACCACCACCATGTCAGTGTCACTGCAGTGCTGAGAATGATCCACCACCCAAATAATACCTACTCTTTTTAGTGGTCCTGACCATTGAAGTACAGCATGAAAGGAGGCAAATAAAGTATGTAGAGAAACAGATGGACTACAGTCTGTAATTGTAGAACTACAAAGTTCTTCTATATGGTAAGTGGAGCTGATAAATTGGACAGTGAGTGTAGAAACAAAGGGATGGTTTTAATGTTATGCCTGATCGGTGTATAGCCAACCATTGAAACCAATTTCTGCTCTGTATTAAAGAAAAGGTTTGGTAATGTCAAACAAACAACATAGTATAACATTGCTTCAGTAGTTAATTGAAAGATCAAGTATATATTGTAAAACAATTAAATTAAGCAGTATAAAACAAAATGTGATTTTAAATTGGGTAGAAAACAAATGTGATTAATGATTAACTAAAATGTAATGAGTTTCATTAACCTTATTGCATGTAATGTAATAGCTTGCATCAGAATCAGAATCAGAATCAGAATACTTTATTGATCCCCGAGGGGAAATTTCAGATGTTACAGTTGCTCAGATTGTATATATGTATTAAGAATATTAAAAGGTAAGAATATATTAAAAAGTAAAGTAAAGTAAAAACGCTCTTAAAATAAAGTGGCAAAACGCTCTTAAAATACACTTAAAACGCTCTTAAAATAAAGTGGCAGATGCAGTGGTGACATATATTGCACTATTTATGATACAACTATCATATTGCACGTATTGTAAGGTCTATTACTTAAGTGAGGAGTTGTAAAGTTTGATGGCCACAGGTAGGAACATGTAGTAATTGTTTTAATGATAGACCAAGTCAAATGCCAAATGTTTAAATATGTGACAAAGCTGAATGTAATAAATAAATTTGAAATTGTTGAATAGCAATGTTAACAATAAAAAGGCTGTGAAGAGGGGTAAAAACGTCCACAAGATGGAGACTACAGACTGTATTTCACTACAGTTATACCGTATTAACTGATTTGCTGAAGACAATACAAGTGAAGCTCTGCTGTGGAGAGAATCAGTTAAAGTTATTTACAGACTTAAATATATACATGGATAAAAGCAAACACTTGACTGTTAAGATAACCGTTATTTAATGAGTAGTTTTTAAGTTTACCTGTCAACAGGAGGAGATAAAACGTTTGGATTAAGCATTTGAGGTGGAACATGTTCTTTTTCATTTGAATTGTTCATTTTTGTTTTTTCTTTAACAAAATAGCCCCACAGCTAAAGATTATTTTTAATATATCTTATGTAAAAAAAGATAATTTCCTAAAATATAACAACTGTAAAAGTTAGAAAGAGGCTTCCAGTACTGTTTCAGGAGGAGAAACCAGAAGCCATTGTTTTCTAAGCATTTATACTCAGTTTTCCCGCTCAAAAAATGACAGTGATGTGACATCACTTCCTGTTTAAGTAGCTATAAGTCTGAGTGAAAAATGCCTTTTAGTTTAGTTTGATTTGGAGGCTTAAGGGGAAAATGCTGGACCCTTATTTATGCTTTATTTGTGAGTGATGAAGCATTTTTTCCCCTCCTTTTTACATTAGAATTTGCACTTACTCACTTACTTTGGCATCTACCCCTGTCTCTTGTGCCACACCATTACAAGTGGATGAACTCAAATTTTAAAAACAGTTTAAATGTAAATAAACAAGTCATTCCAGCAGTTAAAGGCATCAAGTTAAAATGTATAATTATATTAGCATTTGAAAAAGCTGTTGTGTTTTGTACAATAAAAGTTTTGTGGGGGATGAATTGGAAGATATATGGCCAACTTAAAGAAGTATGAGGTATGGGCTGCTCAGTGGTGCAGCGGTAAAATCACACGCTAGCATACCAGCGGCCACACGAACAACGATAGGCCTGTTGTTCATATAGGGGTTGGGTATTAAGCTGGATAGGTACTCCTCGTAACTGATGCACTATGACCTTGGACACGCTAAAAAGTTGGGAGAAAAACGGGAGAAAATGCATATATATATATATATATATATATATATATATATATATATATATATATATATATATATATATATATATATATATATATGTATATAAAACTATAAATCCTGCATAGAGAAATTTGCTCAAGTTTCTAATGTGAAAAGTAATTATGCTTATGCACTCACCCAGTTCTGCACACTATAATCTCAGATTTTATGTCTTTAGGGGTTCTTTAAAATTCATTTTAGTTGCTTTTACTTTGTGTCTAATTATGTCTTCTCTAATTAAAACACCTTCAAAGTTCAGACAGAAAATGTTAAAATCAAAGTTTAAGGTGATCATTTTGTTAACTTGCACTTTGCTTGTGGTTGTTGATTCAGTATGTGTGTATTTACCATGTTTTACCCTAAAGTGAACCCATATCACTCTGGACTTTGTTGTGGAAGCTGAACCAAACCTCGAGTGACCATGAACAGACTGCAGATAAGGTAACAATATGCACATGCTACCAAAACCAACGCAAGACTCGCTTCTCTCTGAGCGAGAATTCCCACCGGAGAGTCCAACAAAGCTAGCATTGTATCAGCCAGATATGTTAACTCTCGCCCAACAGTCACTCACAACCAGTGTTTTATAGATTGTTCATGGGATCTGTAACAAGTTGTTTTGGTTTGGAGTTTTGTTACAGCAAAGGAGTGAAAATAAATCCTGCTGCCTAAGACTGAAGGTAAGCTGTACAACCATGAAAATAAATTAGTGGGTGCTTTTATGACTGCTGCTACTGTCTAGTCAGTTCTGTTGAAATGTTGTGAGAGAGATGTGTAGCGCTTTAGATCTCAAGGGCATCCATCAGCTTATCAGCAAAACTGTGAGTAGTCACTATTTCAACCACAGCTTTGTTTGGACCGCTTGCTGTCCTCTGGCATGCCTCTTCCTATTCTTTTTTTCTTTCAGGTCTATGTATAATCACTAAAAAGCAGTTTTTCATTGATTCCTTTGTAGTGACTGCTTTATACTGATCAGGGTCGTAACCTGGACAGTGCACTAATTTATCACAAGCTATTTGCATCTGGATTATCTCCAAACCGGGCAGTATAGTGTTTTATGGACAGGTGGATTGAAATTGAATAAAACTGAACATTAATAGTCTAATTTTCTGTAATATAAAGCAAATAAAACACCAGATTAAAATGGCATTATACCAACAGTCAAACTGCATCATCACCTGGACAATCTGTCTACAGTATATTAAGAGGGGGATGAATTCCAATGTCTATCAAAAATTCCTAAGAATGCTGTAAGGTCATCTGTCCATGGTTTAAAGCAGAGATTGAATAGGGTTATGCAGCTGGACAAGGGTGCAAAATGTATTTAACTCGAGTTCTCTTTCTGTAATAGATTTTGTTTAATGATCTGAAATCATTCTGTGTATTTCAGAAAGAGATAGTTATTTTTAAACATAACTATTTAGAACTCTTAAACATAGGATAAGGATAGGAAGACGCTTAAGGCTTTACTTGCATTCCAAAAGGAGTGATAACCTTCTGCCAAACAGCTACCATAATCTCAAACATTTAAGTGTCGGAGACTCAGGCATGCGATGTGCCTTAGTAACTGAGCCCAGTGTCACCTTGGATGTGTCCTCTAGGAGTGATCAGACATCTGAAAAGAATCTCAAGAATAAAAAATATGTAGGTTAAATTAAAAACAAAATGATCAAATCTTAATAAAATCAAATCTTACATAATATGGGTACATAAGCATGTTATAAGTTATTGTTTGACTGCTTTGTTTAATGAAATAGTTAAACATGTAGCTTTGGTGGTGGCTTGGTGGTGCAGTGATCTAACATGCTAGCACACCACTGTGGAGTGTTTGACCTCAGAAGAGCTGCCGCCCTGGCCGGGAATCCACACAAACACAGTTGGCTGTGTTTAAGGGAGGGAAGATCAGACAAGGTCCCTTACCATTTCCTCTGCGATATGCGATCAACTCATTAGCAATGGGTGGGAATGTCTCAATTATTCAATAACTAAGAGTGGTCTCCACATACCTCTGGCCAAACAGTGTATTTCACACTTATGTACAAGCCCTATTAACAAACCCATTTAAAACGTGTATGTTTATTCATACTGTTCCTACCAGACATGCCACTTGTTGCCCTGCCATTTATTTTGGAGTTAAGGGGCTAAATGCAGCACTGTTGTGTTGATGTGACCGGAGACAGCTGGCCTTCCAAACACACAGTCACACTCCTACTGGTATAAATATCAATAGATCACTGCCCGAGTCAGTGCAGGAAACATTTTTACAGAATGCTGGTGCTGGCTGCCATGGTCACAGTTACTAATCTGCATCAGAGTAAATATACAATCTGTATTAATGTCTACACTGGGTGTAATTTGTAAAGTATAGTTAGCAATGATAATAAATTATATACAATAAATAAAATAAATAATTCAAAATTGACAGTCCCTGGAGTCTAAGGTGTAACTACAGTTTCCAGGGGCCGTGATCATTCAGAAAGCTCCTGAAAGCCAGACACATACAGGAACAACAATTTCCAACTTCCTTGTACTCTAGCATGTCTTGTCATTTTTACAACACCCTCTTTAATTGATCGAGGAAGGTAGCACAAGCTTCCGCGAACATGGGTGAAGTCAGCAGACTGCCTCTTTACTCCTGCTAGCTGTGGATTCTAATAGAGAGCTTTAACACATACAAGTGATTATGCTATACTGTATGTCATTGTTGCTGTCTTGACCAGGCAATAATAGTTGATGTTGCAGCAGCAAAGAAGTGATGCCCCATCCAGCCCTTTTTTCTTTGAATATGACCAGTTGGGTCGAGTGCATGACTCGGCTGGTGGCACCTAAAAATCTTGTGTTTCTGGGTGGTCAGAGAGCACATTAATCTGTTGTGTAATCCTCTTTAGTTAAATATTCAAACGAGTTAAAAGCTCATATTTTGTGGCTGTTATGTTAGAATAATTTAAGCTATGACATCACAATTTATTGTATGAAATACTCTAAAATCACAGTATTATCTGCACTGAACAGTAACAGTATATAACAGAATATATAACGTTCTATCCAGTTAATGTCTCTTTATACTTGTCATTAATCATTTGAGCAGCTTGTTTGTTTACATTTCCCCCATTTCAGTGTGAACTTTCTCTGTGCGAGATTGGTGTAGATACTTGTTTCTTTATGGAAAGCTTGAGGTTTATTAGATTAGGTCACATTTGAATCAATAATGCTAATTGATAATGCTCATGGGCAACACGGTGGCTCAGTGGGTAGCACTGTCGCCTTACAGCAAGAAGATCCTGGGTTTGATTCCCAGGTGGAATGGTTTGGCTTGTTTTTATTGCCCCATGTCCACATGGGTTTTCTCTGGGAACTCTGGTTTCCTCCCATAGTCCAAAGACATGCAGTCAGGTTGAGTGGAGATACGAAACATGCCCTGGATGTGAATGCATGTGCTTGCCCTGTGATGATCTGTCCAGTGTGTTTCCTGTATTTTAATGAATAAATGATAATGCTCATTTGCTCACTAAACATCTGTCTATAAACCTTATACAATCAAAACGCTAAAACGTGATTGTCATAATCCTTTCATGAGAAATATCACAGAAATGTGGTTCTGCTTGATGAATTTATTGGAAGTGTTTACTGTATTCATCTAGAAACTCTGATCTCTGATATCATCCTTGTTGTAGGATGATGAGATGTTGTATGGTAAATAAAAGGGTCAAGGTTAGAATATTGTCTGTAGTAAGAAATGAAGACCCCTCCCTCTTGTACTTGATGTTCTCTCTCTCCTGCTGCAAAATTATCGGATGAGATGCTCGCCGCTCGCTTCCACCCAGCGCCTGACTGATTCGACAGTACACATCTTCCTTACTTCCAAAAACTGAAGAAGACTGGGAATAGTGTAACAAGACGACAATACTGGGAGAAGAAGCTGGGAAGAGGCTGCCGTGATGGGCACACCTCTAAGGAGCAAAGCCCCGGCTTCCGAGTGAGTATTTCCATTTTCCCATTTCCCTTGTCTGGAGGGTTGGACATGGTGGCTGGGTTGCCACAGCAACAGCAGCCGGGGCAATGGGAGGCTGATGTGAGGGATGCTTCTGTCGTCATGGCTTGCTGTGTCTGTGATGACTGTGTATGTAGATGCATGTAATCTCATTCCATGTGTCATGTTCTGCTGTGGTAATAAATGACTGGGCTTGTCCAAGGTAGAGTCTGAATTTGGTAGCACGGTGAGATATTTAGACTGGCAAGGAAAGTGGGCAGTGTTCCGCCTAATACTGAAGGATGTTAAAATGGGGCGTTGTCTCATGGTTCAGTCTTTAGATGCAGGCATGTCTGATCTGTACAGTTTTTATACATTGTCTTCAAATGTAGTGTAAACTATCAAATACTACATATTGTTTTTTTTATCTGTGCTTTCTAAATGATTCATAAACTTACTAAAGTCACTAAATCATTGCAGATGACAGTACAAAAAAGGGTTGTGGTGGTGGAAATAATAATAAAAGTAAATAAGTTATTGGCAAGCCCATTTATATTTACAATTAACATTCCTATTGAAGTAATAACATTTACATATTACTTCTAAATGATTAATATATTAGTGTTATTTAGCTTTTTGATTAAATGGTCACAAATTCTAATATTTTTTTTAAATTCTATTATTTAATTTAGATATTCGAATTCTAATATCTAAATTGGTCACTAATAATCTAGGGCAAATGGAATGCCCTTATATGTGATACACATTTACAGTACTTTTTTTCATCCACATGTCCTGGCTTGAGTGACTCTGAAACCTGGAAGGTCAAGACCCATTGTCAAGGGCTTAACTGTAGCTGATTGGCCTACATAGGGATTCAAATGCACAACCTTTCTAATGAAAGCCCAAAGCTTTACCCATTAGACTAATCAGAATCAGATTTATTGGATACACACAAGGAATTTGGTTCTGGCTGATGGTATCTCTCTAGTATAAATACAGTATGCAAGCAATTAAACATTAAACACAAAATATACAAACTATAAGACTATATACAAGCAATATATAGAAAATGTATAGATGTGTCCATGTACTGTATGTATGTACAGTATTCAGTGAACAATGTATGTATGTACATCTCATGTACAGTGTGAGCTCCAAAAATGTGTATGAAGCTTCCACATAGGAGTGGAGGCTGTTATAGTTGTTAAGCGTCGGTCAGTTATGGTGTGTGGATTTTAAGTGTCATGTCCAACAAGCCCATTACAGTGTTCAGATACTTTTGGTCATGTAGGTTATAAATAGGGACAAGCAGTTTCACACTCATCTTTAGTTTAGCTTAATTTTGGCTTTTTTTGGCTCCCTGTGCATAAAATAAAGAGGTCAGTCTGAGTAAAGCTTCAGTTTATAAACACATTTTACATTTAATAACATAATTAAAAATAAATTCATGTATAGGCCTGTGGGTGGCACAGTGGTTTAACTAGTAACATGGGTGCCACACGAGTTGGCTGTGCTAAAGTGCTTCTAGGTGTGAGTGAATGTGGTGCCCTGCTATGCCCTGCTATGTGTTCAGGCCACATGCCTAGTGTTTCTGGGTGGTGCTGGACCTACAGCAACCCTAATCAAAACAAAGCGGTTACTTAAGATTAATAAATAAACACTATAAGCTAGTGTTACTGTAGCAACCTGAGCTGGACTGTGTTTTTCCTTAGATTAAATCCAATAATTGGCAAAAAGGATTGGCAAAAATAAACTGAAATTAATTAAATTATAATTAAACTTTTTTTATTATTATTATTAGATAACTTCTCCAAGGCTTTCATATAAAATCACATGGAGACAACTTCCACTCTGGTGTAGATGAGAGATTTTAATAACAGTTTACAACCGTCTACATTCAGGTTACAAACCAGATAGCTTATATCATATTAGCATGCCAACTACGCTATTGTAACACTATACTGGGAGCTACAACTCAAGAACCCATGCACATGTGTAGCTACAAACTGCAGGGCAGTTGTAGCCTAGTGGTTAAGGTACTGGACTGGTAATCGAAAGGTCGGTGGTTCAAGCGCCACCACTGCCAGGTTGCCACTGTTGGACATATACGCTTACATTACTGTAAGTCGCTTGGATAAAAATGTCTCCTAAATGCCTTAAATGGATATGAAAATGGCAGAAAATGGATTTGTAAGATTATCTGTAAATCTCTACAATGTCTAAAAAGGATAGATTGTGTGGTCGAACAGCGTAATATAGTATTCAGTCTCTTCAAGCTTTTCATACCTGGATCGTATTCCATTCATTATGGCACACTCTCTCAAGCTCTGTCAGATTGCATGGTAAGTGCCTGTAAATTGCCATCTTCAGGTCTCTCCAAAGATGTTCAGTAGGTTTTAATGTGAACTTTTGCTGGACTACTCAAGGACATTCATGCTTGCCCAAAAACCACTCCAGTGTTTATATTATAGCAAAGTGGCTGCTGTCGAACAGCTGCTAAGAACAACTCAAAAGCCATCTGAGGAGATGATTAGGGGCAAAAGGCTCCCTCACAACCTCTCTGAGCTTCAAGGATGTCAGTAATGTATGGTTTCCTTTAAAAAAGAAAACACATGTTTTGAGGTGTTCTTTTTAAGTAAAAATGATTTTATTGGTATAATGTAATCATGAACTCTTGAATCAAATGCCTAAGGTTCGACAGTGTTTCTGAAAACTCTCGTTCATTCATCCCAAATGTGTTATGTAGGGTTGAGTCCGGGGCTCTTTGCAGACCACTGGAGTTCTTTAACACCAAACTAAGTTATTAACTAACATGCTTTGTTCACAATGGCCCAGTCATACTGGAACAGAAAAGGACCCTTCCCAAAACATTGCTACAAATCTAGAATAACCAATCAACAGATGAAAAAATAACAGTGCTTTAAGGATAACTTTTTAATGACTGGCTAAAAAACACTTTATGATGCTTGCCCTGCCTCTACAATGCCCTCCTCTGCCCACACATTAATCCATTAAAATGGTGTGGGCTGCAGGTTGGTCCGCAGTGGTAAAAGGTTTTGAAACCCCTGCTTTATTAAATGGTAACACACAAATAATTCTTTTAAATCATAAGTACTTGAAAGACCAGTGGCATATACCATAAAGTTTAACAAAAGTCAATATAAAGTTTAGTTTTATTAAAGGTTCAATATAAATTCATATTAATGCCTATCAGAGCCTTAATGATTAAAATAACAGACAAGAGCATAGAAACCAGAGTGGTTTAATAATGGTAATAATGGTTTAGTGGTCATATGATGTATTTGAGTAATGTATGTAAAGTGATTAGCATGCCACAGAGCACTAATGACCCTTTGACACCAGTAAACACTGACCCTTCGACCCTTGGAGTTTGCCCCTTGTCTCCGTTTACTGTCTGTGAGAAGCCTTTCATGCCGGTGAGAATCTTTTTGGAATTCTTTGAATTCCTTCAACTGGATATCCTCAAAACAGGCAAAGGGTGAATTTGCAATGCTTGCTTGCCTCTAGGTGTGAGATTGAGTGAGTGGATGAATGAATAATACAGTGTTTATTCAGCCTTATTCCCAGAGTTCCCACTGCAGCCTTAATCAGAATAAAGCAGTTAGTGTAGTGAAGTGTAGTCATTACAAACTTTAATAGCAGTAAATATGAGGGATCTTCAAAAAGTTTCTGCACTTTTATATTTTGGTTGGAAACAGTGAGGGTGGGAGGAGGAGTAAATTGGTGGTGTCTGAGAGACTGAGGGAGCATATAGTCTGGATTTCCACCTTTTTGGACACTCGAAGCTTTAAGGGGAAGAAGATTTTCATGTGATGTGAAAACAGCGGTGCATAATTTGCTGATGGCATTAAAAAGTTGGTACGATGCTGGGGAAAAATGCATCGGAAGGTGACTGTGTAGAAAAGTGACGTAATATGTTTTAGAATTCCTAATAAATAGAAAGTGCGAAAACTTTTTAAAGAAACCTCGTATTTATAACAAATGATATTAAATCATCCTTAAATTTTTGCTATCATACTGCTGAATGAACATGATCACCAAGGATTTTCATCATTTACCAACTGAACAGCAGCAGTAAAGATTTAACTGAGAAATTATAAATAGTATGGTGGGCCGCTCAGGCGGCGCAGCGGTAACACAGCGCTGATCATCAGCTGATCTCGTCTAGTGTAGTGAAAAGATGCATACGGCTGCTGCCCACATGTCGGAGGGGGTGTGGGTTAGCTTCGTTCTCCTCAAATCAGAGCCGGGGCCGGCATTAGTGGAGAGGAAGCATGACGCAATCGGGCAATTGGACGCGTGAGTCGGGAGAAAAAAGGGGAGAAAATGCATAAAAACAAAAATATAAATAGTATGGTGAATCAAACTTGTCACATTCAAACTCTGATGGAGTTATAAAGTAAGTCCATTATTCTTTAGTAAATTGGGTTTTTGATTTTCTCAGTTATACATTCACTTTTTATGTATTCAACGATTTCTGGTAATAGCATGGGCACTATTATAGTATCATATTATAGTATCATAGTCTGTCTGTAGAAAAATGTAAGTAACCTAAATGCAGCATTACAGAACCGTTGATGACTCACCATTATCTGCTACATGTAAAAGCTGGGTGAATATGTTAATGTAAAGAGTAGAGAAAATAAGCCTTTTTAATTATAGGACAATTTGTTGAGCATTATCTTTTATTAAAAGCTGTGTTGCATTTACTGACCGTAACACTCTGTTAATGTCTTGGTGCTACAGTTTACAGGTATGCACTGGAGAGTGTAGGTAACAGCTACAGCACTGCAGCTGTCACATTCCAGCCTTAAATTAGCCTGAGTTATAGGATTAGCCACAAACAGGACACAGAGATATTCAGCAGTCTTTAACAGCGCACTCCACAAATTATGCATATGATCCACTTTATGGTTAGAGTAATGCAGCCAACATGTTGTTGTGGAGCTTAATTACATCAGTGAGTAACTAAATGAATAGCTTGTGCAACAATTACATTTACACTGTATATAGCAATTATAGTGTATCAGACAAGGCGTGATTTTTAGTGTAAAGTTTGATTCTTAGTTTTACAAATGCTAATTATTTAAAGTCTTAAAAAGTATTTACATATATTTATTACCCTTGTGGCTCCAGTACAAAAACATGTGCTATGTGCTTACATTTTTGTCTGACAATATTCTGACCATATTGTCTACAATTTATTAACATGCACTTTAGTAATCTGATATTGGGACAACTCAGTGTATGTAAGTTGATCAACATAATTTCATTCAGTGACTTCAGTGTGTGAAGCTGTTGGTTTTCAGTGGTCAACCAGCTTTAATTAGCATAGTTATATTGCTAATTCTCTTTTTTTATTTTGTTTATGCAATTTCTCCCATTTTTCTCCCTTTTAGTGTGTCCAATTTTCCGATTGCGTCATGCTTCCTCTCAACCAATGCCGAGCCCCACTCTATGCTATGCCACGTCCCCCCCCCCACCCGAAACATGGGCAGTAGCCATATGCATTTTGTCACCTACACTTTGACGAGTGCAATGCGGATCAGCACTGTGTACGGAGAGACACACCCTGACCTCTTTTCCCGTCTCTGTGCAGGCGCCATCAATCAGCCAGCAGAGGTCGTAATTGCATTAGTTATGAAGGAGTTCCTATCTGGCTTAATGCCCCACCCCTATATGAACAACAGGCCAATCATTGTTCATGTGACTGCTCAACCCAGGCAGGCAGAGCTGAGACTCGATACGATGTATTTGAGATCCCAGCTCTGGTGTTCCAGCGTGTGTTTTTACCACTGCGACACCTGAGCGGCCGTGAAATGATTTTGCTGAGCACTTGAGTAGACATATTTTATCACAAACAAATAGTAGAGGGCCACTTCTGAAGCATTAGTGATACTGCCCACCTTTAAATTTAGTTTAGTTTAGTTTGGTTTAGTTAGTTAATGCACATTTGAGATGTATTTATGAAGTGCACTATTTGATAAATTTATATAAGGCTTTTTAGGAAAATTCATAGACTTGGTACAAAAGCTGGGTTCTTACTGTTTCAGTCTGGACACCACATCCAGCAATGTACCAACTGAGATACATTAGGTCTTAAAAGATTAAGACAAAGCCTGTTAGAGTGAATATTATATTTTACTTTGTGATCAGTTTAGGTTTGAATTCTTGTACATTTTGTTCTGCGTGTAAGCATGTCCTATTATCACCCCTCTAACCTTGAACAATTACATTTTGTTAAGGCAGATCTAACTTATGCCCTTCCCTGCTGCTTTACTGCTCTCAGAAGTGCATTTGAATAGAATGAACAAGAGCAGACAGTTTGCAGTAATGTTAATTGGATTTATTGCCTACTATTTAATAGTTAATAAACAATAAAAATAAAAATAGTTAATACAAGTGTATGTGGGAATGAGTTAGTGCATGTGTTTATTTATTGTTTTGATTTATTTGTCAGCAGTACTTCATCATATCAATTTCTTCTCATTTTACATTATTTCTACAAATGTTTTGGGTGCTGCCTTCCCATGCTTTGTTCTCTTCAAACAAAATAAAACCGCTATTGAAACCCATCATTTATTTGAGTCAACAAAACACAATAGAAAAATGTAAATACAGTTCTAGTTTAAACAATTATAATAACTGTAATTACACTTGAGTATACAAACCCACCTCCAAATATGTTGAGACCGTATAAAAAATGTATATAACTTTGTTTTACCTTAGCCCATGTAATACTATTCATCAAAGAAGGAGGTCGTTTTCAGTGCAGTTCTGTCTAAGGGGTTATAGGATATGAGCATTGATGGACTGTAGAATTCCCTGCAATTATGTGTTTAGAGATATTGTTCTTAAGCTGGTATACTATATATATACAGTATATACAGTATATATATATATATATATATATATATATATATATATATATATATATAGTTTCTGTTGTATAACTGTTTACACTAAGTATTTATTATAATAATTTAGTACAGGAGATAATTAATTTAATTCACTAAACAATTAAATGGAAAGATCAAATTGGCAGGCACTTTGTGTTTACATCATGTGCACAGACATACTACGTTGCCAAGAGCCTGACAAAGTACAGTATAAACTCGCTCATAAATACAGAGCCAAGTAGAGGGCCATGGGAGAAAAAGCAGAGTTACTGTGCATCACGTTTCCTGGGTCACGCGCCAGATTTTTTTTTTCTCTTGGTTGTCCCTTCTGCTTAGAAAAACCGCTTAAATAAGAAAATCTGTTTTCAGCAGGTAACCCAAAAATAGACCATGTAAATAAATGATCTTTTACAATAACTGAATGAAAATATACAGACAAAAGTATATGGACACTCCTACTAATTGAGTTTAGGTTTTTCAGCCATAAATAAATTATATGACTCCAACTTTGGTGACAGTTTGCCAAAGGTCTTTTTCTGTTCCAGCATGATTATGGGCACAGGGCACAAAAATGACCTACATCACTGCCTGATTTCACAAATGTTCTTTTGACTGAATAGGCAGAAATTCTAATTCAGACACTCTCCAAAATCATGTGAAAAGTCTTTTTGGATGAATGAAAATTGTTATAGCTGCAACTGGGTGTGTGGGGGGATCCATAACCAATCAGAAAACCAAAGCCAAAAAACACCAGCAAGAAAATCAGACAGTAGGTAACCTGGCAGTTAGAGGACTCAGCCCTGAGCTGAGATCCATGTATGCTTTTAAAGCATTAGATAGATTTCCACATACAGTGGTACCTTGTAACTCGACGTCCCCTAAACTTGATCCTTGAAACTCGATGTCCTTCTAAACTCTAGGTACTTTGTCAAGAAACTTGTACCCTTAAACTCAACGTGTGTGTGACTGCCGCTTTATTCAGCGCTCGGCTTGAACGGTGCGGTAAAACAGCAAAGTGCAAATATGAGACAATTCTAATATTCAATATAATTCATATAATTCACTATATGCTGCATATATGCATTTACAAAGAAGAAATAACTGATTATTATTACTTGTCGGTGTAGTTTAAGGAGTTAAAACAAGCGATATAAGGTGTTGAAATGACACAGACAGTGTGCAACTGTTAATTTGCCACTGTTTGAAACACACAGACAGCGATTTACTACTAGTGTGTTTTGCTTTAAGAGCTTGAGAGCCATTGACTCTGTTTATTTGGTCTCTGATTCCCAGATTTTGCACAT
Source organism: Trichomycterus rosablanca (assembly GCF_030014385.1). Taxonomy (NCBI): domain Eukaryota; kingdom Metazoa; phylum Chordata; class Actinopteri; order Siluriformes; family Trichomycteridae; genus Trichomycterus; species Trichomycterus rosablanca. The sequence goes on from NC_086005.1 coordinate 7,534,738, forward strand.
CTGGAAAGCATTTGCTTGCTACGCTGGCTCGTGGGATGAGGTCACTGTGCCAGAGTAACAAAGTGGCTTTTGTTGGCTGATGACGCAGCGTCCGGGGTCTGCGAGCAATGATAAACCAGCCAATCAGAAGCATCTGTCGGCAGTGACTGACTCTGGTCAGAATGAAAGACTGTTATTTGACACCAAGCCCATTTGTACTGTAAAGGTTTGGGTTCCAAATTTTGAAAAGAACAATGTGTGAGATGTTTCTACAGTTATTCACATGTGGACAATTTAAAAGAATGCATTATGGTTCCTAAAGGAACAGCAGGATAAAGGTAATTAAATGGGGTTAAACATTAAATTTTCCCTTCGTCTGCATCCTTCCATTTTTTCATGCAGTGCTGACAAGTTACCTTACTGTACTGGATTTCAAAACACACCTTGCCAAACATCCAGCAAAATATGTTACACAGGGGCCTGCTGAATGATTTAACTGAGCATTTTTAAAAAGGTGACTCACAAGGGCTCTTAAGTGTAAAACTAGAGTGTACAGTGCTGCATACTTTGTGGCTTTTCGTCTATGTAAACTACCAGAAATTTCTCCTCACCAGAGGTGACTGCCAATACAATTTATTATTCACAAGATGGATCAAATTTTGCTGTGTGAGCACCAGAAGGCGATTAGTAATAGAGCATTCTGTGTAATGATGTGCTAAGAATTCTTTAAACACTATTTCTAAGAAAGTTTGATTATCTTGTTGATCTAATAAAGCAGTATAGCCCTTCTCTGGCACTTCACTTCATAGCTGAGACACGATCTGCACTTCTTAAAACTTGTTTAAAGTCTATAAGCTATAGCTGTTGTCAATAAATGTACCAGTTATAATATATAAGTAATCAAACTTGGGTTTGTTTGTTTTTTTGTTTTTTTTAATGCATTTTACCCCCTTTTGCTCCAACTTAGCATAGCCAATCCACTGCTTGGGACCCTGACGGCATTCAAGGAGGGTGTATATCCGCCTGACACACACTCTCTTTGAAGTGTGCACAGTCCACCAATACCTTCTTATTCACCCATACTTCGGTAGCCAATTGTGCCTGCTGGAGAATCCCCAGCCAACCGGTAGCAGTGCCAAGATTTGAACCCAGGGGCACAGAATCTTTGCACTGGTGTGCTAGCAGATTATCTGGCTGTGCCACCTGGGCACCCATACTGAGATTTTTGATCTCAACATTTATCTCAGTAATTATTTTATTTAGTGATGGGTACCCCTATTTTTACATATGGACTATTCACTGGACGGTCACTGGTTTAAGCCTCAGTACTACCAGTTTTCCACTGTAGGGCTCAACCTTTAATTGCTGGCATTTTATTCATACATGAATTGTTAGGTGCTTCTTAAAATATATGTAGACTTCCAAGACCGAACTATTTCAGCCCACTGCTAGAGAATTATCTGCCAACATTTAGTTTTATGCACCAGTACAATCATTCAATGATCCCTACCTAAATGTCATGCTATGATTCATCCTACATGGCCATTGGTTTATTACAGTACACTTCTGGTACTCACTCATCAGACTAATGTTAGTTGACTGAAGCCAGACTTGGCTAGGCAAGATGTCCCATGATAATAATTACTCAGCAGGAAAAGCAACCACTCTTTCACTTGAATGATAAGCTGGATTGCTTCTCCTGCTCAATTATTAATGCGACATTAGAAATTGCCTTATTAAGCATCATTTTTGGGATGCCACCCACTTGCTGTGCTTGGTTTGAACTTTTCCATTGTTTACATTTATGGATATAGTTCATAAATCATTGTGAAATATTACATCATCCATATCACGGCAAATAAATATTTGGAGCTCATTTTTTCATGTGCAGTATGGACATGTACAAGCTGGCTGGGCAGCATATTGAAGCACTGTTTCCATGTTGACCTTCTAGTAGGCTCGTCTACTTTACTGTCATTGTTATTCTAACTACAGGTTAGGACAATACATTTTGTATATTCTGGTCAAATATATGTGGACACCACATTTAGTTATTGAGTCAAGTCTGCATTTTTAACAGGTTTTAAACTAAACAACTAGGGTAATGCTAGAAAGCTAATTGTCTTATAACACGCCACTATCATAGGATCATAGGGTTTCTAAGAAGCCAATTTCTTAAATTTGTGCTATGTAAGACCGGCCATGGACAGCTGAAACAGCTAGTTTTGTTTGTTTATTAGGATTTTAATGTCATGTTTTGCACTTTGGTTACATTCATGACAGGAACGGTAGTTACTCATTATACAGAGTTCATCAGTTTACACAAGGTTGTATCAAACACAGACATGGACAATTTAGTATTTCCAATTGACCTCACTTGCATGTCTTTGGACTGTGGGAGGAAACCGGAGCACCTGGAGTAAACCCATGCAGACATGGGGAGAACATGCAAACTCCACACAGAAAGAACCCGGACTGCCCCACCTGGGGATCGAACCCAGGACCTTCTTGCTGTGAGGCAACAGCTAGTATTGTGAAGTGTAAACGTCTAGAATTAATGTACGGGACTGCCTAAAGTTGCAAACTGTTTCTTAAAGCATAATCAGCACAAGCGCTTTTTGCTTGAGTTTCATGGGTTTGGTTCACATAGACAAGCAGAAGCGTGACTACACTGAAAAGAACCTGATGTCCACTGTAAAGCATGTTGGGGGTCTGCAATGTTCTGGGGCTGTATTTTTCCCCAAAGGCCCTGGGAACCTTTTTAGGGTACATGACATCATGACATCATAAAATATAGGTAAATTTTGAATCATCTGTCTGACAAAAACTAAAAATGGGTAGTTATTGGATCTTCCAGCAGGACAATGATCCAAAATGTATGTCCAGATCAACATAAAAATGGTCCACTGAACGCAAAATTAAGTATTGCCATCTTGATCTAAACTTCATAAATACTTGGGGGTAAGCTAAAGAGGAGAGTGTACAAGAGTTCTTAAGATCCTGGAAAGATCTGTAAGATGATGAGAAGCTAATTCACCAAATTTTGAATTTATTATAATCCCTTTTCTTTCTTTATCAGGGGTGCCAGTAATTGTGGAGGTGACTGTGTTGGTTTACATTAGGAAAGCCAAAAACACTGATATATCTTCTAGCTGTTGTGGGTTTACTAAACATTTTAGACCTCATCTAACCTCTATCATTTGAAGTAGCTTTAGCTGGTCAATACCATCAAGTGTTTTGCTGTTACACATATAAACAGTCATTAGCATGGTAATGTTTGTAGCTGAAGGATGCTAGAGAGGCCACTTCTGCATTCATCTATGAAACACTGAGCATGACTGATACAACTAGGCCTGTAAATAATGCATTGGGTAACGAGAAACCCTGACTACTGTCTAATAAAAACTGCTCTACATCTTGCTCTACATTTATGTTGGAATCACATCCAGTAAATTTCTAACTATTTCCACAAGCTTTCCAAAAAACTCTCTCACACACACACACACACACACACACACACACACACACACACACACACACACACACACACACACACACACACACACACTGCACTCCAGAATTTGGGTTCCAGACTGAGGCGCCGAGCTCAGCCTTTTCTCCATATAAGGACTTTTAGTATTCCTCTACTTGAGAGTGCAGGCTGGGAGAAAAGCCTGGTTGGTCGCCCTGCTCTTTGACTCCTTAGAGCTCCCCCTCTACCCCCTTCAGCTTCACAGTTACGGTAGTAAAAATGGAATTCAACCATCATGAGGAAGCTGTTAAAAGCCAATAGCTGAAACTGTTGGTGTTGATATTCAAGCTTTGAGGACAACTGATTTGTGTCTTTACAACCAATTTATGATTTACAAGTCATAAAAATTCAGAAACTAAATACTTTGTTAAATTAATCTATTTTATTCTTCTATCAGCTGGTTTATCCTGATTAGGGTACCTGGCCTCAAACCCCATTGTACACCTTTGGAATGAGTTGACATGTTGATTGCAAGCCAGACCTTCTCAGCTAGCATCAGCCTGACCTCACAAGTCCTCCTTTCACTAAATGGGAACAAGTTCCACCATTCCACATTCCAAAATCTTGTAGAAAGCCTTCCTAGAAAGTGGAGACTATCATTGCTGGTAATGGGGGGCACCTCCATATTAAAGCAAATGGTTTTATCCAAAATGGTGATTTGTTTGTGCCCATGTAATTAGGGATTGTTTGACTGCAACCAATATAAGTACATAAATGGTGATCTTTTTCTTAGTCAGGAAGAAACCCAATTTTCCCATGTGTGGGAATTTTTTTTTCTATTTTATTTATCTATTTTCTCTTAGTCCATTTGTCTTCCACTGCTGGGGGATCCGAGATTGCAGACAAGGTGGGTATATTGCGCAGCCCTTAGCGGAACCCTTTTTCACCCATGCACTCTGCACAGGCCTCTCTATCTGCAAATCAGGGCCCTTACACTGCATTTGAAGACCCCACTCACATAGTCTGGTCATCCCACCCTAGCAGAAACATGTCTGCTGCAGGCACTGCCAGGCACTATGCTCGCTAGATGGCGCCCAGCCGACCGGTGGCAACACTGAGTTTCGAACCGAGAAGTTCAGAATCTCGGCGCTGGTGTGCTAGCGGAATATCCTGCTGTGCCACCTGGGTGCTTTTGTGTGGGAAATTTGTCTGGATGGCTAGGTGTAAACCAAAACGACCATAAAACTGGACTGCCATTAATGAGTCAGCTGCTGAAGTATGAGTACAAACTGCACTCAGTCAAGCAAGCATTGCCACGGGCTTAAAGCTGCTACACAGTAATAAGTCCCTGCTTCAGAATTGGCAGCTTAAAAGCAGAAGCAGGTGCCTCTTAGCTAATGGGAATATGTTTCAATTATTTACTCACAGAAAGAAAAAGAAAAAAAACAGTTGCAGGAGGTATGGAAACCCCTGTATGTTATATTATAATATACTGTGTATACTAGTATACAGGTGTATACTAATCTTTGACTTATATTATAGTATATTTTGGAGTTTGTTTTGCATGTTTTTAAATTATAATTACTAAATATTTTCTGGCAAATGATTTCTGACCCTTGGTAATTTTTATAGAACCTTTTCAGGTCCGGTTTTAAAAGTCCTGACCTCTGCTATAGTCCTGGACGATTCCTTTCACAGGTTCCCGGTAGATGATCGTAAGGCTGCTTTAAATAAAACAATTCTGAGGTAATATCCCAAGGGAAATGCAGCCACGCCTACCGTTTTCCTCTCAGCACTCTCGCTTTTTCCAGTAGCAGCAACAGCAGATAAGTGAGGTGTGACATGCTGTTGTCCTTCCTCCTTCACTCCTCCTCAGTGACAGTCATGCTTGTCTCCTAGCAGCACCGTGTGAAACGTCAGGAGGAGGGAAACCAAGCTTTCGCTATCTTTCCCTCCCTCCCAGCTGCCTTCTCCTGCTGCACATACATGGCCTGTGATTGTGAGCTGTGAGGGTGGTAGTGGGAGGAGAGAGAGACCCAAAGAGAGAGAGAGAGAGAGAGAAGGCAATCTGGCAGACACATGGCTAGGGAATGAGAGGAACTTGTCCTCAGTACACAGTCTGACTGGATTTCAGTACACAATCAAAGCTTTGAGTGGATCTCCATCATTATTCCCCATCCTGCCTACTGCTGGACTGTACCTGAGAGAGTGTATCAGTTACTGAGAACTCAATCTTTGTCTTTCCAGGATGGATGAAGCTCAACTTCACAAGGAAAGGCTCCAGGCCCTGGCGGTAAGTTCACAGCTTCTATGTTTTTCTTCTAACTCCCTTTTTCCTGATGATAACACTGAACTGCTCTAGTACTGGTTACCTTTTTTCGGTACATCTGGTGAGGTTTTGGAGCTTTAGTTTAATAGGTTCAAACCTTTTCTGTGTGGCTTTCTGACTAAATATTGTGCATACACATCAAGACAGAACATTGTAACAAACCTAAGGACTGAAGTTTACAGTTGAGACATTTAGCAGACACTTTTATTCAAAGCGACTTAATATTATTACTGATTACAATTTAAGCATTGATGGTTAAGAGCCTTGCTCAGGGACTCTAAAGTGGCAACACTGGCAGTTGTGGGGCTGGAACCAGCAACCGTCCAATCACCAGTCCAGCACCTTAACCCCGGAGCTACCACTTAGGATGGTCAGGACTCTGGAGTGCCTAAATTTGGCTGCAGTCGTAAGGCATTAGTGCAATTTGAAGTGGCACGCAACAGATGGAGAACTATTTTAGCCATGGTGCTGGCATCTTTGCGATTTAGAGGCATACACATTGCACGCAGAGGTGGTACTAATGTTGACGTGGGCTGTATATGTAAAATTAATGGATGCATAGTGTAGTATTATAGAACGTAAGGTCCACGTTTGACAATATATCACAATACCAGAAGACTTTCTCAAATTTAGTATTACAGTAGTTTGGAAAATGATTACAGATCTTTTTAGCAGTTATTTAAACTAGATGAGAGATTTAAATACATCTGGATTCAGGTTAATTGCATTTACTTGTGTATGGATCACTTTGTATATAAACATATATGAGCTCTGGTAGCTCAGCAGATTAGGTACTGGACTACAATCAGAAGGTTGCTGCATTGCCACCGAGTTGCCACTGTTGCCCTGAGCAAAGCCCCTCAATTGCTTAATTTGTATTCACAAAGAGAAACCTTCAGTTTGTTTAGTTAAATACTAGTCATTATAGTCCCTCAGATCTAATTGCTAAAGGCTAGCCTCCAGCAGGTTAATGACTTCAGGATGTTATCTGCTATGCTAAAGGTTAAGTGTGGAGAGGGCTAGTGCTTAAGTAAGACAGAGGAAGTGTGAATAATTGAATTAGGAATAGGTCTGCCAGCAGCGGCACAAGAGCTGAGTGCACATGTTTACATCTGTAAATGAGTAAGAGCCCTGGCACCAGAGAGCAGACTCTTCTCCACAAGGGTATTCAATAGCACAAAAAAAACTCCTTAAGCAACGATAGGAATTAATCACTTCCTACTGCTGAGCAAATCCTCTGATTAAAAATAAGGTTGAAAATGATTTCTATTGTACCGTTGTTTCGTAAGTGAAACTTTAAAATAGAAGCACAAAGAAAGTGTTTTAAATATGAATGTGTACAGATAAAACATTTACATTTACATTTTCGGCATTTAGCAGACGCTTTTATCCAAAGCGACTTAGTCTGAGCACTTGGGGGTTAAGGGCCTTGCTCAAGGGCCCAACAGTAGCAACCCGGCAATGGTGGGGGAACCAGGAACCTTCTGTTCACTAGTCCAGTACCTTAACCGCTAGGCTACAGCTGCCCTGTACACAGTGAGTTGATAAAAGACAATCGTTTAATACTCTAGTCATTTATTTGTGCACAAATTATGCAAAGTAAATCTATTTTGCAGCCAGTCAATGAGTTTGGAATGTGATTCGTATATTTTATTGATTTTGGCTGCATCACAACTTTACATACTAATAAAATATATTGTTATTACCAATGTTTATCATCAGCCAGATTAGCTTGCAGGCTGCCTAACTGCTGTTAAACAGGTTTACATTTATGGCAGGCAGACATAAATGGAATTACAAGAGTAGCTCATACCACATCAACCACTTATTGACTGGTATTGTTGGCTTATATGATGTTACTTAGATTTCAGGAATTCCTGAAATCCACTGGTAGGGCCGGGAGATATTCCGATAAGGTCACCAGTTTTAGGTTTTAACAACTAAAGGTGTGTGGAGTTTATTATTATTATTATTAAGTTTTCTTAGAAGTGCTTGGTGAGTCTTTGTTTTGAAAGTGAATCTTTTAGTTTATCAGTAGCGTAGGCAGACAGCTGCAGATTAAAATCATATGAATCAAATTAGCTTAGATTTAATATAAAGAGGGGGTTTCCATTGTTTTTTGACCTGTCACGTCTTAAAAGCTGCCAACTCCTGACGCCAACGCACTGGGAAAAACAAACCCGCTTCTTTTTATTGTACATGGCAGCAGAGTTACATTCACTAATGAATACAATCTGCTGAACTATAATGTTAGCAATTAAATTTCTTAAAACTTAAGCAAAATGCAAAACAGGCTACTGGCTTTTTCATATCACTTAGCTGTCTGCTGAAGAGTAATAAATTATTAAGAACTTTCCATGTGCTTGTAGAATGAGTAAGGGGCTCGTATTAGGTTTCTCTGCATCAGGTTAGCATGAGCAAGTAGCCATGAGTGCAGTTTTACTACATGATGAAGCTCACGGGGAAAACAAAAGAACTTACCACATGTACACATAATGTAACATAATGCATTACCTGCTTATCTACAGATGAATTAGTGACAAATTTATGGTTTTAGTAAGGATTTGCTCCACCTCAGGTCCTAGTTCACACGTGATGTGCTTTTGTTTGGATTCTATTAGTCTTTTTAAATGTGCTGAGATGATTAAACACATTTTTTTTTTTTTTTTCTCAACTGCTGTTTAGATGATGGTGGTGGAGTGCACTGTCTAACATCTTATTTAGGCTCAACTGGGTTGAGAACTGCTGATTGAAAAGCTCAATCAAATTTGATTTACACTTTTCTTACTTACTAAACCATTTAAAGAATCCAGTTATCTTTGGATAGGAATTTTTGCCCTCCAGAAAGAAACCACTATTATTAGGATAAATGTGATTCATCAGATTGACCATGTGACCAATAAGGCAATCAGTTATATTTGTGTGCATCTTCTAAAAAGGGCAAGTGGACCCAACCATGCTTGTAAAATGCATTCTTATCATGATAAGCACCCTCTAACTGCATGGGTCAGGAATTTAGGCCCATACTGTTCTCTTGGTGTATGCCACACATGCACTCAACACTCAAGAATATATTGAAAGCCTACATTAGTGTCTTTAAATTGTGCTGGAATAGTGCCATAAACTTTAAGAAAAATCAGTAATTAAGTCTCCAACAGTCACATAAAGGCTGTAGGGTCTGGCGCTTTGCTATTTGTACTCTTCCACCACTCAAGCCGGTGACTCAACTAGACAGTGGGAGTCGCTGTTGCAGTTGAAACTTGAACTCTGGTCTTCATGGCTTGCCCAGTAGCAACCTATTCTTATTAGGTTCATGATAGAACTGGTGCCTCCTGTAAACGGTAGCTAGGGGGCAAGTTGCCAGTCCAACACAGGGAATGCACATGTTGATTTACCTCCTTGCATCTAGGTGCAATGTAAAGCAGCCAATCTGCATTTGCACTGGCTTGTCTAGTTCTTGGCGTCTCATGGTTTAAATTGAGCTCTTGAGCACAGTACAGGAATTTGTCCTGGAAAACAAAAGTTTATGTCTTGAACCAGTTGAAACCAGTGGGTTTTATTCAAACCATGTCATTATTCTAGGCCTGCTTTATTTCCCATGTGTTTAACAAGTGAAAGGACTGTGGGCTGCTGAAAGTCCAAGCACTTCAAGGGCAGTTCTGTTTCTGCAAGTCCAAGTCTGTATTTATGGTGGGATTTAATTTGGCAGTAATTATAATTCCCCGAATGTATACATTTTTAAGGTTCTTCACATTGCAAGTGAGCAATAATATGTCACCATTACATCACTGGCACTAAACACTACAAGTACTATGTATAGTTTGCCAAATTTAATGTTTGACCTAACTTCCACCAGTTTTCTCTTTACATTTCCCAACCGGTGATTATCGCATCCCAGCAGAGCAGCAGCTGGGCATTTTCTTAAATTGTGCTTTAGCGGTGCCAGTAAACACTTACTCTCAGGTTCACTGCCTCTGGTTTATTTTATCTCCACAATTCTTAGCCTGAGCTCTGGCACTGTCCAGGCGTACTACAGCCAAAACTCTGGCACAGGCTGTCCAAAGAATGAGACGATACCACCAGCATGACAATCTTCTGGGTCATTAGATGAGAATCACTGGGTGGAGGACAGGGTGAATGGGCTAAAATATCTCCCTGGTTTAGTCTGGTCTACACACTGGCTGCAAGCAGTTCAAACAAATTTGCAGAGGTGGTTACATGCCAGCTGAGGTCTGCACAAGCCAACTTTCTGCACAAGCCATTTTCATAGAGATTATGATAGGAAGGGCAGGGCCACCATTATGACCAGCTAAATTTAGCAGAAGCTGTGAGTCTGTCTGAAAACTTAGGGAGCTGCCTTGTTGCCTACTGCCTATCTAGGCAGCTGCTTACGTAGAGAAAATTCTCACAAGGCAAATTATTTAGATGTGCTCCTTAGACAGTGATTACATCATCATAGTTTTTTGCTTACTAAGCTAACACATTTAGCTTCAGGCCATTCAAACCAATGGTCTGAGGCGGCACAACCCACTAGCAGGCCAGCTAACATCTCCCTCTGTGTACTGAAAACAGTTAAATTGTCACTGACAAGCCCGAATTTACAAATGCATTACACTTGTACACCTTTATACTAATAAAAAATCGAAAGTCGTGCTGCACTGAATGTTGGGATTGCCTTCATGGCTGAGGAAGCATTGGATGCTACCTTGTTATTCAGTCAGATTATCACTTAGATTTAAGCCACCTTAGGCAGCATTTTAACATATCTAAGAATTTAGACAGCCTTTTTGTCAGGAGCATGTATGATGGCGTAAAATGCTGTCTATCTAGACAGCTCACAAGGTTTCCACACAGACCCTGTGTTAGCCAGCATAGAGAGGCTGGAGTATTCAAATAGATTAAAGGAGAAGCATGGAAGCATCTTTTAGCTGGGCTCTGTAGCACCTTGGGTTCAAGGAATAGTTGCATGACTTCCATTAGTGCATAACATACGAATAGTGAAACAAACAGCAAAACCTTAAACAAAAATGGATGGAAAACTGCAGAGTCTGGCTCATTTCCAGAGTAGGGGCTTTTTCTTGAACAGTAGCCTCTAAGCCCATGGCAAAGCTCACATATTTTGAACTATATTTGACCATCTGGACAAATTTCCAATTACCATTAGGTGACAGTTTGGGTTTCCTTTGTGACCTTGGTAAGAAACCACAGAGGCAAGACTTTGATCATTTCAAAACATTTAAGTGTTGTAACTAGATACAGCAACACATTCCAAATGCAGGGTGAAGCTATAGTATACTGAGTATACTTGGTTTTAAAATAAAACCTAAGAACACAAATCTTTTTATGGTTACATATATACATATAAGAATTCTTATAGTTTTATCATGTGAACAGAGAAAAAAATATATATATATTAGCTTAGGTAATGTAAGGTGTCTGAACTCAAGTGTCTTAGAGTATAGGTTTATCTGCTCTATTTTAGTACACAGAGATAAGTAATTTTGTCTGCTTTGATAACAAGGCCTGCTGTTATTATCTGTAACTTTCACTGTGGACAGGTACAAGTGCTACTGTTTCCTTGGATTAAGTTACAACCACATCGCAAATGTGATGGATAGTGTTAGGGTCATTGTATGCTGTAGCATTAAAACGTTATTTTAGCTGAACGCAGGGGTGAATCTGGCATTCTCACCCAGATTTACACTATCACTAAATAAAGCCTGAAACACAGAATGTGTTTTCGCTGCTCCAGACTGGAGTGCTGGTTTGCGTTCCAGTCCTTGAGTTTCAAGCTGGTCTTCCTCGTGACACACCTGATTTATCTAAGGGCTTAAAATTTAGAACATTTCAGTTTGCTGTCCTTTTGCTGTAATGACAGCATGCACTTGACCTGGCATGAACTTCACAAGTTTGTGCAAAATCTAAGAATCTACATTCTCCCAGCTTGATTTCCCAATATTCCAAAGAGCTTCTTGTGATATTTCTAGATTCTTGGCTTTTTCTGTTTTTAAATGCCCTATAAATGCTTAATAGGGTTTAGGTCAGCTTACTATGGAGAAAAGTACATAAGTCAGCACTCATTGATAGTCTTTGGTTTTCAAGTAGTTGTTGCAAAGCTTTAAAGTTTGAGATCTGTAATGAAATACATTGGATTAATAAATTAATTACCTGTGAATCATTCAAAATAGAAGCATTTTTATTATCACAGTGGAAATTTGGGATACTGCTGTAATTATTTCTAAGCACTGTGTTTGTCTTTACAGGGAGTTGTGGGATGTTTTAGTCATTAGAAAGGTCAGCATAGTTGCCAGTGGAGGCGTCAAAGTGCTGGAGTTTACACTGACACGTCGCAAAACTCCTACTTAATGAAGTGTGTGATTGCAGCACGTCACCCTCAGTGGAACAGTGGCTAAACTGGGTGACCAGTGTTCAATCATGTTGGTCAAAATGTTCCAAATAAAACTACACTGCCTTGAAAAGTATTCAGCCTTAATCTAATCTAACCATTTTTTACACATATAATTGTAATGACCTGGGCTTTGAATTATTTAGCCTATTTTTTTTCAATTAGGCACTTATTATTTAGTAGGAATGGAAAATAAGAATGTCTGGTTAATGTCTGTTTAATGAAATGTTCCTGTAGATATTACCTGCTGTCACGCGTAGCCTCTTTCGTCCAATTTGTCTGGATATTAGCCACAGCTAAATCAGCTATGACCTCATTCCAGGACTGTATCTATAACACACTAGTCATTCCAGAGATGTCCATGAAAAGGAATGTGTCTTGCATGCTGGATGATCTGAGTTGACCCTAGCCTGGTCTGTATTTTGATCCAAACTTTGGTATTCAGAATGTGCTGGCATACTTGGCAAGAAATCTATGTGTAATTGCAGCACATAACCTTTGAATGTTGGTGAAAACGTTCCAAGTAAAACTAAACTGCATTAAAAAGCGTATTCAGTGCTAGCCTAACCCTTTTTACATATTTAATTGTCACAACCTGGGCTTTGAATCAGTTGAAATTGTTTGTTCGTTTCAGTTAGGCACTCATTTTTCGATAGGAACTAAAAAAGAACAAAAATGTATTACTCCCCTAATTAAGAAACTAGTTTAAGTAATGAACATAGGTTAATACTTGGTTGTGCAATCTTTCACAGCTACACAATAATGTGGACATCATTGCTAGATTTGCATGCCAACTGGAATTCAAGCTGAAAAAACTTTAGCTTTACAAGATTGTCTGCTCCTTGGTTTGTAAATCTTTCAAGAAATATTATTAGAAATATTTGCAAGCAAGTATAAGCTGTTTTCAGTCTTCATTAAAATCCACTTTTGATGTTATACCTTGGATATGATTAAATATCCAAATAACTCTTATAATCTCTCTTTCAGCCACATTCACTGATCTTTGCAGCTTTGAACAACTACTGTGACATCTAGCTACTGTGTGTTCATCTAGTAGGTTTACTACATTAGGAGGGGTGGCCATAACTAGGCAGTGTGATTTTTAATGTCACTCTTTTTACTTTTAATGATGAATCAAACTTATCTCCAGTTTATGTTCAGTGCCATTAAAATGTCAGTATAAACTTTTACTTAGTATAAACTTTGTAGTACAAATTTTGTAGTATACTTACAGATTTGTGGACAGTCTGTACTATACTTATAAACATTGCAAAGAGGAGGAGTATAAACACTTAATGTTAGCTGATAGTAATTAGATAGAAGTTTGATTTTTTTTATTTGACAACACTCACTGTTTTAAAGGGTCAAATAAAAAAAAAAATACATTTGGAATGTGAAAAAAGCTTCAGGGGCGAAATCTATTTTCCTAAGCACTGTACAGTAGCGATCCAATAAAATCTGTGGTCTTAATTTATTGGCAGATTGTGATTGACCCTAAATTGTCTTTTCTGATAAAAGCAATGCGAGTCCTTTTTGTGTGGAGTTTGCATGTTCTCCCCGTGTCTACGTAGTTTTCCTCCAGAAGCTCCGGTTTCCTTCCCACAGTCCAAAAACATGCAGTCAGGTTAATTGGAGACACTGAATTGCCCTATAGGTAAATGGGTGTGTATATGTGTCTGCCCTGTGATGGACTGATGCCCGTCCAGGATGTTACTGTGTGCCTTGCACCCATTGCAAAGCTCCAGGCTCCAGCACCCCCCGTGAACCTGATTGGATAAGCGGTTAAGAAAGTGATTAGTTAAAACATAGATTTTTTTCTTTTCATATGACAATGTTCACAGTTTTATACTGTAGATCCAATTTGGAAAAACTACTTTTGGAATGTGCAATCTGAGGAAAAAAAATTAAGAAAATAGTTCATGCAAATTCAAACCAAAAGTTTTCAAACAATATAACAGTTTTACTGTGGAAAGTTACACTAGTCATTAAGTAAAGATAGTTTACAAGAATTACTGCCAAGAACATCACCGAGATGCCTAAGTTTGCCAAGTCTGCCAAGATTTACACCCGCACATAGTAAAGTCTGCCAGGTTGTCATCCCCAATAGACTTGTGCTGGTGAGGATTTTAAACCACAGATCTTAGTAAACATTCCTGTAGATTTCATACGTGATTGGGTCGTGCTGTCATAATGGAAACTAAAACATTAATGCATTAATACAAGTCAGATGTTTTTAATTTAATTCTCAAAACAAAATAGTCATTGTTCAGGCTTACGTATGGTTAACGTAAGGCTCCTGTGGATATTATCTGCTGTCATGCAAAGCCTCTTTTGTCCAATTATTCTATTTTTTTTTGTACAGATGCAGCATTTTATCAAGATATTAGACATGGCTAAATCAGCCTTGACCTTATTCCAGTACTGTAACATGCTAGTCATACCAGTGGTGTCCATAAAAAGGAATGTGTCTTGTATGCTGGATGATCGGAGTTGACTTTAGCCTAGTCTGTATTTTGATCCAAACTTTGGTATTCAGAATGTGACAGCACACTTGGCAAGGAATCTGTTTTCCAGTAGACTTGGGTTGGGTGTGGAGGCTGATGCCATTCCACAGAGAAATTTAAGCATACATGTGATAAATAATAAACTAACGCCTTTTTTAGTCTCTAGGTCAGAGAATAACCATGCCAGACACCTAATAAGTGTTTATATCTATAAACATTTTTGGCCAGTCAATTAAATGTACTGGACTTCAGCTAATTTTTTCTGATGCTCTGTAGTTTTTTTGGTTTGCTGTCAGCTGGAAGAGGTTTTGGCAATGCCCATGCTAGGAGGCAGAGGTACATGGTACATACCTGTGTACTCCTTTTACATTTACTCAGACCACCCCAACTGATTTATTAGAAAGGTGGCATTCTATACTAGTGCCCCAAACTCTGACTCTTAGCTTTGCACAATGTTTCCCTGTTTGCCAAACTTAATAACATCTACATAAACTACATGACCAAAAGTATCTAGACACCTGATGATCTGATTAGACAATCTATTTCAAAACCTTAATTTTGGAGTGTGCCTTCTGGTACTTGAGCGCATTCAGTTAAAATAGTATTTGTTAGGTCAGGCACTGGGTGGCACAGTGGCTCGGTGGGTAGCACTGTCGCCTCACAGCAAGAAGGTCCTGGGTTTGATCCCCAGGCGGTGCGGTCCGGGTCCTTTCTGTGTGGAGTTTGCATGTTCTCCCCGTGTCTGCGTGGGTTTCCTTCGGGAGCTCCGGTTTCCTCCCACAGTCCAAAATCATGCAGTCACTGAATTGCCATAAAGGTGAATGTGTGTGTGTGTGTGTGTGTGTGTGTGTGTGTCTGCCTTGCGATGGACTGGCGCCCTGTCCAGGGTGTTACTGTGTGCCTTGACCCTGATTGTATAAGCGGTTAAGAGAGTAAGTAAGTGAGGTCAGGCACTGATATTGGAACCTGGCTCTCAATCAGCCTCTTTTTTGTCTATCTCATCCACCTCATCCACCTTTTGCCTGTTTTGGAAGATGAGAGTTTTCTGAAGACTTTGACACAGGAATTCCCTAAAGAGAGTAAACAAAAGAAAAGATAGTTTTAAGCTCATCCGTGCAATTACTGGCAAAAATGCTCTTCACCTAGGGGAGATGTTTTTAAGTTTTATTGAAAATAATGACAAGATACGACATTAACAATTAGCATAATAAACAAGGGAGCTCGGTGCCCACCACAGTGTTATTATTGACCAGTCGCCAACCAGTCAATACCTGGAAGGGTGAAGAGTTTGGCCAAAGACCTGCAATGGATTAGTGCCCTGTCCGGGATATTCCTGCTTTTCGCCAGGTGTTTCCCGGAAACTAAACTGCCACAACGCTGACCAGGGTGAAGCCATTGATAATACATGAGTTTAAATTATTGATTTATTAATTTTTATCCTCTTCACTCCTTCTTTAAAAATATCTGTTCCAGATGTATTGGTACTGCCACTCTGTGCCCCTGTTCACTACTTCTTTTTACTCGGGTAATAATTTCAAGTACTTATATTTGATTACCTATTTTAAGTAACTGTATTTACTTGAGTTTATTTTTGGCTTTATTTAATCTGCTATAAAAGCACGTTTGGCTAAATTCTAATCTGAAACAGAGGAAATTAATCACTTCTATAGGACGTTGGCACAGCCTTGATGTCCTGTTTTTAAATATCTAGAGTGGAGGACGCTGCTCCTGCCAAGCTGGTAATCATCAGATAAGGTTTATAAGTTGAGGATTAAGGAGAGCTCAGACATGTCTGCTCAGATGAGCCTCATAACGTGCCAAGAAAGCATTAATAGTAAATCAATCTACAGGCAGACTACTACTTCTTGGCATGGTTTGGCCTTAACCCTTTGATGAATGCATTTCTCCAACCGTACACACACTACATAGCCAAAACCAGACCAGACCACAATCTCTTTTTTTTTTTGTTAGCAGGGCACAAAAATTTGTGCCCCTTCAGTAAATGTAAATACACATTTGTAAAGTCAGGGACTGATGTTGGATGAGAAGGCATGACTCAAATTAAAAATTAAAACCACCTCCTTGTTTCTACACTCACTGTCCATTTTATCAGCTCCACTTACCATATAGAAGCACTTTAAAGTTCTACAATTACTGACTGTAGTCCATCTATTTCTTTACATACTTTTAGCCTGCTTTCACCCTGTTATTCAATGGTCAGGACCCCCACAGGACCCCCACATAGAATAGAATAGAATAGAATAGAATATTTGGGTGGTGGATGATTCTCAGCACTGCAGTGACACTGACATGGTGGTGGTGTGTTAGTGTGTGTTGTGCTGGTATGAGTGGATAAGACACAGCAATGCTGATGGAGTTTTTAAACACCTCACTGTCACTGCTGGACTGAGTATAGTACACCAACCATAAGTATATCCAGCCAACAGTGCCCTGTGGGCAGCGTCCTGTGACCATTGATGAAGGTCTAGAAGATGACCAACTCAAACAGCAGCAATAGATGAGCGATCGTTTCTGACTTTACATCTACAAGGTGGACCAACTAGGTAGGAGTGTCTAATAGAGTGGACAGTGAGTTGACACATGCCTGATCCACTCATACCAGCACAACACACACTAACACACCACCACCATGTCAGTGTCACTGCAGGGCTGAGAATGATCCAACAGCCAAATAATACTTACTCTGTGGTGGTCCTGTGGTGGTCCTGACCATTGAGGAACAGGCTGAAAGCAGGCTAAAAAGATATGTGGAGAAATAGATGGACTACAGTCAGTAATTGTAGAACTTCAAAGTGCTTCTATTTGGTAAATGGAGCTGATAAAATGGACAGTGAGTGTAGAAACAAGCAGGTGGTTTTAATGTTATGGCTGATCAGTGTATACCCCTTTCCAAGAAAGGGTTAATAGTAGGATTGTTGTTTTTCATTGTTCTTTGTTGATTCAACTGTGTGTGTGTGTGTGTGTGTGTGTGTTTGTGTGTGTATTTATGTGTTTGGGTGTGCAGTCTGTCCTCCATGTTTGTTCAGGGGTAAATCATTACCATGAGTTCTCTGTCCAAAATAATAAAGACTTTTTCAGTTCACTTGTCTTGCACATGTATTTCTAAACCAGAACTGTTTTTTCATTCCCGATCTGAAGTCTTTTTATATTTCACCTTAAGTAACAGCAGCCACCGAGCAATGGCTGACATAAGAGTACAGTTTTCAACCACATCTGTGTATCCCTCACATCTGGATTCCATATTAGCGCACATTCATGAGAACACCCAAGGGATCTGGGCCCAGCACTGCAGCTCAGACCTGGAATGCAGCCATGTGTTTGCTGTTTTTGGGGGGGGGTTGTATTTGTTCAGAAGGTAGAGAACAAAAATAGCCTACATATGTTGCAACATGCAGCTTTTTGAGTTTTTTATGCAGTTAGAGAACAGGAAGTGAAACATCTGTAGTGTTTACTGGGAAAAAACCTTCATCTGTTGGACATTAGAGCTATTCAAAGCTTTAGCCCCCAGCTTCCTTTGGGCAGTCCACACATATTGGGCTTATAAAAGAGTATAAAAATGTTTTTTATGACCACTGTGCTAACACAAAATGTTGCTATGTTTATTAGTACACGTATAGCATAACCGTTTAGTCTAAAAATGTTACTTGTTGGTTTGTCCTGGATGGAAATACTGCCAACCTGGTAGACCTCAACTTATCCTTATACATCCTTGATGCTGGACTGTACAGCTCCGTATGGGTAAAGCTGTCAGAAGTCTTTCTTAAACCAGTTCAGACTGTCACCTGCTGGCAGACCTATTGCCACAGAATGTTTCATCAAACTATCAACTCTGGTAAACTTTTTTAAAGGCTATTAAAGCATAGTTCTAACAGATATCAACTGCAAAAGTGAATCTTTCATTTTAAGGACTCTAGGATTCCACTGAACTACAGTCAGAGTCATTATTTTACAGCTGTCTAACCCCAAAAACACAATTTCACAGCAATCCAGTTAAAGAACTGTAGTTGTCTCTAGCCCCAGCTGTTAATAGCAAGGTAGCAGGGAGGAAATCACTGCTAACCAATAAAAACCTGACTTCTGCAAGAAAGCAACTAAATGATCCCAAAGGTTTCTGAGATTATGTACATTTGTTAATGTAGCAAACTACTGTAAATGAGTACAACAGCAATTATGAAATATAGAAAATGCTTTAATGTGATCAATGCTGCTGAAATTTGGGCAGGCAGTTATTTATTTAATGGGGTTGTCATTGACCATTTAGCGATTTCCTGTTGTTGTTTGTTTGTGAGTTGAATTTAGTCACATCCTCATATGTGTTCACGTAAACCACAGAACGTCACATGTAATCCTAGACTCACAAATGGGGGGAAAATTGAAAGGAAAACTGGTCTCTGCATCTGATTCTGCTCTCTATGACTCAATAGATGGTTAGAAGGAAGTGTGGGAAAATGATGCTGATAGGGAAACCCATGAGTGTGAGGGACAGGATATGTCAAGTTTTTTAGAGTCTCGTCTGGGAGTAGTTTATAAGACCCGAGAGCATGCTTGAGATATCACTCTGCCACTTATCAGATGGCTGTGGCTGCTTGGCTGTGTATAGACCCATAAGAACAGAATACCATGGGCTGATTTCAGTACAAATCCAACATTTATAGACATAATTTTTTGACAATTTTGTTTTGTATTTTTAATATGAACATTTTGAGTCTACGGATGCAAAGATTGTATTTTTTCTACGCATTCCTTTCTCATCTGTGCCCAGTGTATCAAGAAAGTGCCAGGCCCAGTACAACCCTGACCAGAATAAAGCAGTCATTGGAAATGAAATGAATAAATGTGTTTGGCCATGTGGACCTGTGTCAGATATGTTGGGAAATAGTTTATGCCCATTATAACCCTAATAAAGATAGGGCATGAACTGTTATTAAATAAGCAAACAATTAATTAAATGAGTAAATTAATCAGTAAATAAATCAGTTAATAAAATTTCTACTAATAATTATTGAAACCCATGTTATGTGTTTCAGGAGAAGCGTAAAAGACAAACAGAGATTGAAGATAAAAGAAGACAGTTAGATGATCTTGTTCTGCAACTTCAACATCTTAAGGTAAGACATTTTCAATTAAATATACTGTATGGTCACAATATGCATTTGACAACTGACAGGTTGCCATATCTGGTTGGATATCCTATTCCAAAACCATGGGCATTGATTTAGGTCCCCCTCCCCTTTCTCTCTTTGAGGCTATAAAAGACTCCACTTATCTGGAAAGGCTTTAAAAACAATTTCAGGAGTGTGTCTGTAGGAAGATGTGTCCATACTGTCAAAAAAAATGAGAGAGGTCAGATACAACCATTACATTTTTGTCATTTAGCAGATGCTTTAATCCAAAGCGACTTAGTCTAAGCAATTGAGGGTTAAGGGCCTTGCTCAAGGGCAACAGTGGCAACCTGGCAGTGGTGGGGTTTGAATCAGTGACCCTTTGCTTACCAGTCTGGTACCTTAACTGCTAGGCTACAACTGCCCAATTTTACATTTACATTTGTGGCATTTAGCAGACACTTTTATCCAAAGCGACTTACAATTATAGCTGAATACATTTTGAGCACTTAAGGATTAAGGGCATTGCTCAGGGGCCCAAAAGTGGCAACTTGGCAGTAGTGAGGCTTGAACCTGCAACCTTATGATTACTTGTCCGATACCTTAACCACTGAGCTGCCACTGTACCACACAACATGTACAACAAATACAACATGAAGTCTTGGCTTGCATGCAGTCAATGTGCGATGTGTGAGTTTCTCCTCACCAAACTTGTCATTTCATGCCTTTTACCACATTTATCGTTACAGCATTTAGCAAATACCTTTATACAAGGCGACATACAGTTGTGATCATTACAATTCAAACATTAAAGAATAAATGCCTTGGTGGCAGATGTGGGGCTTGAACTAGCAACCTTCCAATTACTAGTGCGGTACCTTAACCACTAATCTACCATTGTCCTACCACCGTCTTTAAGGACTTTGCTTTGTATACAAAAGGCACAGTCATGCTAAACCAATGGCTGAATTCTTTTTCCATCTTCATAGCAAATGTTTTTGATAGTTACCAAATGAGTTAATAGAGTAGAATAGAATAGAATTTAATAGAATAGGTTTTTACTGTCATTATATAAATCATGTTTGAAATTACAGTTGCCGACCTGGGTCATACAAAAGACATAAGACCAATACAACATAAAATCAAATTAAATACAACATAAAACCAAAAACAACACATCAGCTGCTGTTACAATTGGTTTTATGTTGTATTTAATTAGATTTTATGTTGTATTGGTCTTATGTCTTTTATATGCACCTGGGTCGGCGACTATAAGAAGAAGGATCTTTTTTACTGTTGCTGATCTCTGTAAAAAACAAGGCCAGTCGAGCCGACATGGTCTACAACCACCTCTGAACTTAATAAATGCTTACTGTGTTATCAGAAAGACAGTGGCTTGCCTCATTTAGACAAAATAACTTAATGGTCTAATTTTCCACATTCAATGCTAGTTCCATTTCACAAAGAACAAACATGGCTAAGTTTAGACTGCTTCTCTATTGGGGTATGTTCTCAAAATCTCTCAAGAAAAGAGAAGAGGTACTTGTTCTATTAGACTGAGAAAGATCTGATAACGCCTGGGCCTGGCCGGCATTTTCAAAGAAGCAAGCATACTTGGCAGAGACTGAAAATACACAGTAAAAGTATTCGCAAAAAATACATGCATTCCTCAGCTAGCAACGTTTGAACTCGGTCTTTATTCCAACATAGTAAACAGGATAGGAACAATTAATGTGAATGTGATTTGGATTTTTTGTCTAGGCTGGATGCTGGATCGATCAGGTTAAGGCTGGGAAAAGGAGAAAGTTCAGGAAGTGGAATGTTTTTTTAGCAGTGGGTGTTAACTGAATGGGAACTGAGTTCTCACTGGAAAATGGTCACAAAATGGTTTGTTTCTTAATAAAGGTTTACTGGGGTCATTTAAAAGAGATTTTTTTTAGTTTGAGTGAAAGACATGTAGGTGCCAATTTATTTATAATAAATAAACATAAGAAAAATACACCGACCAGACATTATGACCACCGACAGGTGAAGTGAATAACACTGATTATCTCTTCATCAAGGCACCTGTTAGTGGGTGGGATTTATCCTTAAAGTTGATGTGTTAGAAGCAGAAAAAATGGGCAAGCGTGAGGATTTGAGCAAGTTTGACAAGGGCCAAATTGTGATGGCTGGACGACTGGGTCAGAGCATCTCTAAAACTGCAGCTCTTGTGGGGTGTTCCCGGTCTGCAGTGGTCAGTATCTATCAAAAGTGGTCCAAGGAAGGAACAGTGGTAAACCGGCGACAGGGTCATGGGTGGCCAAGGCTCATTGATGCCCGTGTGGTCCGATCCAACAGACGAGCTACTGTAGCTCCAATTGCTGAAGAAGTTAATGCTGGTTCTGATAGAAAGGTGTCAGAATACACAGTGCATCACAGTTTGTTGCGTATGGGGCAGCAAAAGGGGGACCAACAAAATATTAGGAAGGTGGTCATAATGTTATGCCTGATCGATGTAGTTTAGGTGTTGACCACTTAGCAATAGTATAGTGTAATGTTTTGCTCATTGTCCTTTGATAAAAAGGTTTTTGAATGACAGCCCTGCCAAAGATTTGTAAGAGTTCATGTACATGTTTATGTTTGTTGGGACTGGATCATTCAATTCTGTGTTTAGTTTTGTGTATCTGTGTGTACTTTGGGGTCATTTCACAACTATTCTGTAATATGATGATAGTAAACTGTAAACTTCGGCTAGTAACCAGTGTTCCTCATATATTATTAGACTACTTTTGGGCTACTATTCAGTGACTTTACAAATAGCCATTAATCCTGAACAGCACAAGCCAACCACAATACAATTTATAATAAAATTACTGACAATCTAGACACTAAATGCAGCTTCAAAAACCCAGGACCCATGGGTTATATAACACAATGCATTCCCATTATCATTTGCAATCTAGAATAGAGCCAAAAACCAAATCAAACCTCTTGGATCTAGATCAAACTACTCTGCTGGACATTTACAACATTTCACAAAGCTTTCACGCTGCTTTATGGCTCAACACATCCACCAGGGTTCTTTTACAGTAAGTGGCCTGAAATTTTAGATGCTGTGCTCTGCCCGCATGCTGCTGCATATTTTTAACAGCTTGTGAAATGGTCAGAAGCATTCCTGTATTTTCAGGGTTGACTGTCAGCCTGAAGCCTGCTGGCTGGAGGTGAGGGGGCTCATGGGGTGTTACAACTCCAGCAAAAGCTATTCATGCTCAGAGATTCTGCCAAACCAAATAAACTAACCAGAGAACTGGCTTGCTAGAACGTGTATTATCAGGATTAAAATGATTTGCATTCTGGTTTCACCAAAGAATCTCATGTTAAGAGCTGAGACAAGGGATTTTTTGTGACAGACGAGACACAAAATGAGTGATTAAACAGGTCTGAAAGATGTGAAATTAAAGAAGGCTCTGGGTGCAAATCAGTGGTGATGCTTGCCTTTCTAAGATATGGGTGTAAGCTGAGGACGTTTTTTCCATGATTTTCTATTCAGGCTGGTAAAACACTGTTTAACAGGGTGCTCGGGTAGTACTCTGCTATCGGCCCCCTGTGTGCCTACACACATATATGATTGGCTAACGATTGCTGCAGACATGATTGGCCAACATCTGCCGGGTGGGAGAGCCAATGGGATTCTTCATTACTGCTGCAATTGCGGCTTCAGCTGGCTGGTTGATGGCACCTGCAGAGAGACGAGTGATAATTCAGATCAGTATGTGACTCTCCATATGCGATACTGAGGGGGCATGTGTTAGGTACAGCCCTTCTTGGTCAGCCCTCTTCATAACATTCAAACTAACCATTCTGGTGTTAATTTATGTATTTTGAATGATTACCCTGCTGCATCATTCAAATTCTTATAAGCTTCAAGATGCCAGACAGCTACCTTAAAACTGTCCTTTAAAATGCTGAATTTATTCTTTCATTAATCATTTTAATCTGTGAGGCATGAGGCAGCAATGTAGCCATCATGTGGCTTCCTCCACCATGCTTCACAGTTGAAATTAATTTTTGCATTTCCTTGAGAAAGCATCAAGTTTTTTTGTCTTTGTACAGAAAAATATTCCATATGTTTTAAACATCCAGGTGGTCTTCTGAAAGCCTGAAACATGCTGCAATGTGTTTTACAGATGTCAGTTCTACAGAGAAAAGCAGATCTTTGATCAGAGCATTATTCAACAACCTACATCAACAGATCCTCCTTGAGAAGAGCAAATTATTTTTTAATAGGGCCAAACATTGCACATCTCCTCACATCTTTGAATACAAAACCTGACTTTTAATTTTCTTCCACCCTGGAATTTAAATGATCAGTTAATACACAAAAGAACAATAATACATGGGATACAATTATACGTGTGACTTGGATAATGGTCCACAAATCTAATATAAAAAATTTTTTTGTTTTGTTTTTTTAGTCCAAAGCAATGAGGGAGCGATGGCTTTTACAAGGTTCTTCAGCAGGGTCTCATGAGGAAGATGAGGCACGCAGGAGACAAGTTGAGCAGGATGAGATACATGCCAAGAAACTAGAGGACGCCGTTCAAAGGTACAATCTGATTACTTTTGCTGAGGGGAAATCAGTTTGGTTTCTCAGCCAAGCTGTGGCTACTTCTACATCTGACAAAGTGTTAAAGACTCATTGGTGAAGTAGGTACATTCTGAGGCTACATATTCAATTCCCTGTTGTATTTAAGCAACCATTAAGCAACTTCTCACTAAAACATATGTTACTGTATTTTCACTTCCCAGAGTAAGAATCTGGTTTTCTGCTTAACCCGAGTTTTAATTAGGAGAACCTCAGCTGATGATTGGATTCCACGTCATGTGGTATATGATAACGTCATTACGTTCTGGGTTGCCCAATAAGTAATTACAGGGTTTCCTTTTTGTAGACTTTAAAATGCAAAACAGATGTCATTTTTTCACTGTTTCTATATAAGGCTATATATATAATGAAAGTGCCCCTGAACTCAATGTATTTTTTGACATCACAAAATAAAACAATGGTGACCACAAACCAGGTACACTGTTAATGTTAATGATTTTACCTTGTTAGATCTGCTGTGTTGTACCATTAAGCAAAGTCATAACAAAGCAAAGCAGGTCTATAATATAGAATATAATCAGGCTCTGTGGTGCAATGGATAGCGCATTGGATTTCTAGGCTCAGATGTGAGGTCATTTAAAGGTTGTGGATTCGAGTCCCATCAGTCGCAGATTTGAGAGAGTCGTAGTCTAGCGGTTAAAGTACTGGACTAGTGAACACAAGGTTGCTGGTTTAAACCCCACCACTGCCAGGTTGCCACTGTTGTGCCCTTGAGCAAGGCCTTAACCCTCAATTGCTCAGACAGTGTACTGTCACAGTACTGTAAGTCGCTTTGGATAAAAGTGTATGTTAAATGTAATATTTTGTGGTACGTTTTGTTCACATCTGTAGTTTAATATGCAAATTGATTGCAAACTTTTAAAAATTCTATGAAATTTTACTGCCAAAAACCTAATGAGGTCAGGGCTTTGCTCTAGCAGCAAGAAAATTATATGGTTTTTTTTTATAATTATTAATGGACTTGATAATCACTTTTTAGCGTGTTTATTAAATAAAAATATCTAATTCCATTAGAATAGAATGTAATGCAGCCTAAAATGTGTTAAAATGTGTAGATGTTGGTAAAGAAAATAAATAAATCCACTAACAAATCCAAATTTGTTAGTCTTCACTTAATATTATTTTTTTTTTTATTTGGCATTTTAGTTAAGAAATTGAGGCTTGGCCTCTCAGGAGGCGCAGCAGTAAAATACGCAAGCACACCAGAGCTGGGATTTCAAATACATTGAATCGAATCTGAGCTCTGCCATCCGGCTGGGCTGGGCGGCTATATGGACAACGTTTGCCTGCCGGATAGGGACCTCATAACTGTTGCTGGCTGATTGATGACGTCTGCACAGAGTAGAGGAATAATGCAATCAGGGTGTGGCTCTCCGTGCACAAGGCTGATCCGCATATGAACTCGCCTTGTGCAGGTGAAAAGATGCAGTCGGCTACTGAACACGTGTCGGAGGGGGCATGTGTCAGTTCGCTCTCCTCAATCGGAGAGGGGGTCAGTGACAATAGAGAGGAGGCATAACGCAATTGGATAAAAATTGGATGTGCTAAAAATCGGGAGAAAAAGGGAAAATATAAAAGAAATACAAATGAATGTTCAGCCCAACTGTGATTGGTGTGTGAAGAGCTGCAGAAACCAGTCCAGTCATGGAAAAATGTGGATGAACTTGTGGATTCTCTGTTCTGTGGGTGAACAGAATTAGTTGCTGGTTTTAAGTGTTTACCCATACTGCTCTGTGGTTAAAGTGGGCGATTTTTTATTTTTTTTTCCTGGTGTTATGGATCGTGCTGAAGCAGGCGTTGGTTTGCATTCCGGCTTATTGTCTTGCATAGTTGCACCCCACCCTGATTATGTAATTGGTTTTATTATAAGGATGTGTCTAGGAGCACGGCTTAATAATTTTACCATCTGTGAAAATACCCGTAGCATTGTGTGGTTATGAAACATGTTCAAAAGTCACAGGAGTTAGAACATCATGTAAAGTGAAGGGCATGATTTCAAGTTGAGATTATTTTTATTTTTGGGAGGGATTTCCTTTCATCCAAGGGCGTACATTTTTACTTCACCTTGGTTGGTACATTCAGTTATTTTCCAAGGTAAGGTGATAATTGTATTGTTGTCCCTTACACTGAGTTGGTGTGGCCTATCTTTTCTGACCGGGTGAACATGCAGTCCTCCGCCAAAACTTCCACACTTCTCACATCCTCAGGTAAAAAAGATTTAGATTTAGCCACAGAACAAAAAATATTACTGAGACTATAGTGTTAAAACAAAATGAACTTTTATGGGCTTCCAGGTGGCCCAGTGGGATATTCTGCTAGCACACCAGCGCCGAGATTCTGAACTCCTCTGCCCAAAACTCGGCGTTGTCCCCAGTCAGCTGGGCACCATCTAGCAGGCATAATTGGCAGTGCCTGCAGCAGACTCTAACTGGCTATCATGTCTGCTAGGACGACCGGACTATGTGGATGGGGTCTTCTAACTCCGCACAGGCGCCTCTATCTGCTAATCAGGGTCTTTGCACAGAGTGCATGGGTGTAAAAGAAAGGGTCCGCTAAAGACTGTGCATGGGTCGGAGGAGGCGTGAGCAGGAAATATACTTTCCTCGAATGCAATCAGGGATCCCCAGCAGCGGAAGACAGATTTAATACGCTAAATCGAGAGAAAAATGGGAGGAAAATGCATAAATAAATAGAAAGAAAAAATGGACTGTTACATTTAAGTGATTTGTCTCTAGTTAAAAGTTACTTAGGCGATTGGATGGTGCAGCGGTCTATTACTCTAGCCCACCATCTGGGTTTGAATCTCAGCCGGTAACACTGATTTGTCTAAGAGGTAGGGGGTGGCCAAATGGATTTGTGAAGGATAGATCACAGGAACCTGACCGGCTGAAAGGATTTGAACCCTGGATCCTAGCCAGTGTGGGCTAGTGTAATTCACCACTGCACCACCCAACCACTTTAATTTAAATGTGTTATTTTAAATTCATGCCTGCATAAAAATTAAGTTGACACTTTCTCTATTTTAAATCAGTTGTGTTACATTGTAAGGAACTGTCAGTTTAAACTTTGTATTCTTATTGGTCTATGATAAAGACAGATCACAGTTACACATTACTTTTGCATGAATTATTGATTTGCATGGATGGTTTGTGATAATGAACCATTGATAGTGGCAAATGTTCTTTTATTTTGAATTCCCTAACAATATCTGACTCCCTAATGAGATAGTTATGAGTATGGGAGGGTAAGAACTACTACATAGTCTACTACTAAAAAACCACCACCTTGTTTTTAAAAGGCTGCTCATTCAATGGCAGACATAATTTGAACAAACCTTGAGGCACAACTTCATCATTGTGAATTATAGTTAAGCGCTCAGACTCCTACGGGACTGCCACACCTTTACTGCCACCAATAGAACAGGTCATATCCAACAATATGATAAACAATAAAAACTATTACAGCACCTAAAGTGTGCTTCACCCTTTGATTAATAGAATCCCTTTAAACCTTCTCCTGAGCCGATACATCCAGGCTTAGGACAATAAATGGGGAGTACAAGTGTCTGTACAATGTTCTGGTGTGGAAAGAAAAGCTGACTCTACTGCTCATGTCCCAGTGGTTAATACCCTGTGCATGAAGCAAAGAGCAGATGATGGTCACAGACCTGCTGACCTGAAGCTAGTTTGGTTCTATTTTTGGCTCTAACACACTGACCTCACATAATTTATTTGGTCAAAAGCAAGGACTTTCTCTCTTATGCACCAAACGATGACATAATGTGGAGGAGGCCATTCCCAGTAGCTGTTCCTGATAATCAGAGCCAGCTGGGAATAATACTTCAGGCAGACAGGAAGTGAGAGATGTAGACGTAGAGCAGGAAGCCAGGAATGGGCACGGAGCTCGTATTGGCAAAAAGGTCTGGCAAGAGATGGCCTCTTGTTTTCTGCATGCACCATGGAAAATGACGGAGATGCTGGAATTAAAGACACAGAAACGCCTACTGTAGGATATGGGTTCAGTGGTACATGGAATATTCCGGTTAACCTTTATTTTAATGTTTCTTTTCTTTTTTGGTAGATTATTTTCTACCACTCAGACATTTCTATTTACATTAGGTTACAGTTAGTTTTGTCTTCTTGATCTTGGCAAAGGGACCACTGTTCCATGTACTTGTACATATGGACAATTGTTTGTACAGATGTTCTTGAGACCTAAGGTTTCTTAGAAATGGCTCCAAGTGACATTCCAGACCTGTGAAACAATATAATTTGCTTTTTAAGATCTATATCAAGCTTTATAGACTCTACTTAAAATGCTTGTGTTTTAGTCTTATGGGTTCAGTCAAACTAGTCCTGTGTAAATAGGCAAAAACGGCTGCAATCATGATTACTAATAAGGAACTATTAGGTCTTCATGCTTATGATTTTCCAGTCTGAATTGTTTAAGGATCAGAACAGATAAAGTGCCAGAAAGTGCTTTATACACCATTGGTCTAAAAGTTACTTTACTTGTTGTTTATTTTAACTGCACCCATTGCTAGTAGGTGCATAAGATTAATTATATAAATCCAGCCTTGTGTCAACAGTTTGTCAAAAGCAGCTTTCTTTTCCAGTATGAAAAGAAAGTATGACTGAAGTAAGGTCCATAAGGTCCATAAGATCTTGTTGTGGAGGAACAGTGGCCTGCACAGACCCATGACATCAACCATATCAAACTTCTGTTATTTATCAGGTCAGTTGCGATAAGAGTGCCTGACCTCATAAATGCTGTTTTCTGAATGGGCAGAAATTCTCAGACCTTATCCAGGCGAGTTGAGGCTAAAACTTTATTAATGTTCGTGGTATTAGAATAAAACGTCAAACAAGTTTATGGTCAGGTGGTTTTATAATGTATATAGACTCTGACTGGTATTGATCACGTTGTTTTTCTAAATGACTGATGTGGCTTCAGTTTTAACACAAGACTACCACATGAGGGCAGTAAAGAGTCATTTCACCTCTATTGCAGTGTATGCTCAGTCACTGACTAACGCTTATTTTTCATTAATAGGAAGCGCTGAAATAGGTTTTTTTCTTATCCAGTAATTGAACATTGTGGTTTTTATGAAGCATGTAATGCAATGCAAACAGTATATTTCTTCCCATTATTTAATTTTATCAAAAAATAATAATTTAAAGGCATATTGTGTCAATTTGGGGGCATACATGACACATTTTAAACTATTAAAACCATACATCTGTGATGTATGGCACTGTCCCCGTCCTCCTAGCTCGAAGTAAAAAAAAATTACTGTTAGGGGTCAAGATTTTCAAAGTGACCCGGAGAACATAAGTGGTTTTTTAGGGTTACAGCGCGAACAAAAGGCCAGAAGCTCGCCCGGACCGCACAGGGGGCTCTCCTCTACGAGACGCACCGTATGGCACTGTCCCCGTCCTCCTAGCTCGAAGTAAAAAAAGATTACTGTTAGGGGTCAAGATTTTCAAAGTGACCCGGAGAACATAAGTGGTTTTTTAGGGTTACAGGGAGAACAGACGGCCAGAAGCTCACCAAGACTGTACACGAGGCTCTCCTCGACGAGACGCACCGTATGGCACTGTCCCCGTCCTCCTAGCTCAAAGTTTTAAGAAGTAACTGTTAGGGGTCAAGATTTTCAAAATGACCCAGAGAACATAAGTGGTTTTTTAGAGTTACAGGGAGAACAAAGGGTCAGAAACTCGCCCGAACCGCACAGGGGGCTCTCCTCTACGAGACGCACTGTATGGCACTGTCCCCGTCCTCCTAGCTCGAAGTAAAAAAAGATTACTGTTAGGGGTCAAGATTTTCAAAGTGACCCGGAGAACATAAGTGGTTTTTTAGGGTTACAGGGAGAACAGACGGCCAAAAGCTCACCAAGACTGTACACGAGGCTCTCCTCGACGAGACGCACCGTATGGCACTGTCCCCGTCCTCCTAGCTCAAAGTTTTAAGAAGTAACTGTTAGGGGTCAAGATTTTCGAAGTGACCCGGAGAACATAAGTGGTTTTTTAGGGTTACAGGGAGAACAAAGGGTCAGAAACTCGCCCGAACCGCACAGGGGGCTCTCCTCTACGAGACGCACCGTATGGCACTGTCCCCGTCCTCCTAGCTTAAAGTTTTAAGAAGTAACTATTAGGGGTCAAGATTTTCATAATGACCCGGAGAACATAAGTGGTTTTTTAGGGTTACAGGGAGAACAAAGGGTCAGAAACTCGCCCGAACCGCACAGGGGGCTCTCCTCTACGAGACGCACCGTATGGCACTGTCCCCGTCCTCCTAGCTCGAAGTAAAAAAAAGATTACTGTTAGGGGTCAAGATTTTCAAAGTGACCCGGAGAACATAAGTGGTTTTCTAGGGTTACAGCGCGAACAAAAGGCCAGAAGCTCGCCCGGACCGCACAGGAGCCTCTCCTCTACGAGACACACCGTATGGCACTGTCCCCGTCCTCCTAGCTCGGAGTTTTAAAAAGTAACTGTTAGGGGTCAAGATTTTCAAAGTGACCCGGAGAACATAAGTGGTTTTTTAGGGTTACAGCGCGAACAAAAGGCCAGAAGCTCGCCCGGACCGCACAGGGGGCTCTCCTCTACGAGACGCACCGTATGGCACTGTCCCCGTCCTCCTAGCTCGAAGTTTTAAAAAGATTACTGTTAGGGGTCAAGATTTTCAAAGTGACCCGGAGAACATAAGTGGTTTTTTAGGCTTACAGGGAGAACAAAAGGCCAGAAGCTCGCCCGGACCGCACAGGAGCCTCTCCTCTACGAGACGCACCGTATGGCACTGTCCCCGTTCTCCTAGCTCGAAGTAAAAAAAAAGATTACTGTTAGGGGTCAAGATTTTCAAAGTGACCCGGAGAACATAAGTGGTTTTTTAGGGTTACAGCGCGAACAAAAGGTCAGAAGCTCGCCCGGACCGCACAGGAGCCTCTCCTCTACGAGACGCACCGTATAGCACTGTCCCCGTCCTCCTAGCTCGAAGTTTTAAAAAGTAACTGTTAGGGGTCAATATTTTCAAAGTGACCCGGAGAACATAAGTGGTTTTTTAGGGTTACAGCGCGAACAAAAGGCCAGAAGCTCGCCCGGACCGCACAGGGGGCTCTCCTCGACGAGACGCACCGTATGGCACTGTCCCCGTCCTCCTAGCTTAAAGTTTTAAGAAGTAACTGTTAGGGGTCAAGATTTTCAAAATGACCCGGAGAACATAAGTGGTTTTTTAGGGTTACAGGGAGAACAAAGGGTCAGAAGCTCGCCCGGACCGCACAGGAGCCTCTCCTCTACGAGACGCACCGTGTGGCACTGTCCCCGTCCTCCTAGCTCGAAGTAAAAAAAAGATTACTGTTAGGGGTCAAGATTTTCAAAGTGACCCGGACAACATAAGTGGTTTTTTAGGGTTACAGCGCGAACAAAAGGCCAGAAGCTCGCCCGGACCGCACAGGAGCCTCTCCTCTACGAGACACACCGTATGGCACTGTCCCCGTCCTCCTAGCTGGAAGTTTTATAAAGTAACTGTTAGGGGTCAAGATTTTCTAAGTGACCCGGAGAACATAAGTGGTTTTTTAGGGTTACAGCGCGAATAAAAGGCCAGAAGCTCGCCCGGACCGCACAGGGGTCTCTCCTCTACGAGACGCACCGTATAGCACTGTCCCCGTCCTCCTAGCTCGAAGTTTTAATAAGTAACTGTTAGGGGTCAAGATTTTCAAAGTGACCCGGAGAACGTAAGTGGTTTTTTAGGCTTACAGGGAGAACAAAAGGCCAGAAGCTCGCCCGGACCGCACAGTGGGCCCTCCTCTACGAGACGCACCGTATGGCACTGTCCCCGTCCTCCTAGCTCGAAGTAAAAAAAAAGATTACTGTTAGGGGTCAATATTTTCAAAGTGACCCGGAGAACATAAGTGGTTTTTTAGGGTTACAGCGCGAACAAAAGGTCAGAAGCTCGCCCGGACCGCACAGGAGCCTCTCCTCTACGAGACGCACCGTATAGCACTGTCCCCGTCCTCCTAGCTCGAAGTTTTAAAAAGTAACTGTTAGGGGTCAATATTTTCAAAGTGACCCGGAGAACATAAGTGGTTTTTTAGGGTTACAGCGCGAACAAAAGGCCAGAAGCTCGCCCGGACCGCACAGGGGGCTCTCCTCTACGAGACGCACCGTATGGCACTGTCCCCGTCCTCCTAGCTCGAAGTTTTAATAAGTAACTGTTAGGGGTCAAGATTTTCAAAATGACCCGGAGAACATAAGTGGTTTTTTAGGGTTACAGGGAGAACAAAGGGTCAGAAACTCGCCCGAACCGCACAGGGGGCTCTCCTCTACGAGACGCACTGTATGGCACTATCCCCGTCCTCCTAGCTCGAAGTAAAAAAAAGATTACTGTTAGGGGTCAAGATTGACAACATAAGTGGTTTTTTAGGGTTACAGCACGAACAAAAGGCCAGAAGCTCGCCCGGACCGCACAGGAGCCTCTCCTCTACGAGACACACCGTATGGCACTGTCCCCGTCCTCCTAGCTCGAAGTTTTAAAAAGTAACTGTTAGGGGTCAAGATTTTCTAAGTGACCCGGAGAACATAAGTGGTTTTTTAGGGTTACAGCGCGAACAAAATGCCAGAAGCTCGCCCGGACCGCACAGTGGGCCCTCCTCTACGAGACGCACCGTATGGCACTGTCCCCGTCCTCCTAGCTCGAAGTAAAAAAAAAGATTACTGTTAGGGGTCAATATTTTCAAAGTGACCCGGAGAACATAAGTGGTTTTTTAGGGTTACAGCGCGAACAAAAGGCCAGAAGCTCGCCCGGACCGCACAGTGGGCCCTCCTCTACGAGACGCACCGTGTGGCACTGTCCCCGTCCTCCTAGCTCGAAGTAAAAAAAAAGATTACTGTTAGGGGTCAATATTTTCAAAGTGACCCGGAGAACATAAGTGGTTTTTTAGGGTTACAGGGAGAACAAAGGGTCAGAAACTCGCCCGGACCGCACAGGAGCCTCTCCTCTACGAGACGCACCGTGTGGCACTGTCCCCGTCCTCCTAGCTCGAAGTTTTAAAAAATATCTGTTAGGGGTCAATATTTTCAAAGTGTACCGGAGAACATAAGTGGTTTTTTAGGGTTACAGCGCGAACAAAAGGCCAGAAGCTCGCCCGGACCGCACAGGGGGCTCTCCTCTACGAGACACACCGTATGGCACTGTCCCCGTCCTCCTAGCTCGAAGTTTTAAAAAATATCTGTTAGGGGTCAATATTTTCAAAGTGTACCGGAGAACATAAGTGGTTTTTTAGGGTTACAGCGCGAACAAAAGGCCAGAAGCTTGCCCGGACCGCACACGAGGCTCTCCTCGACGAGACGCACCGTATAGCTTTGTCCCCGTCCTCCTAGCTCGAAGTTTTAAGAAGTAACTGTTAGTGGTCAAGATTTTCAAAGTGACCCGGAGAACATAAGTGGTTTTTTAGGGTTACAACGCGAACAAAAGGCCAGAAGCTCGCCCGGACAACACAGGGGGCTCTCCTCTACGAGACGCACCGTATGGCACCCAGGACGGATTAAGGATAGTCTGGGCCCCTGGGCAAAGAGTTTTGAGCATTTTACTAGGACATTTTTCTTTTTCTGTTATGAATGATTTGTATTGTATCAATTCATCTGCCAGGCTCATGTTCAGATCTGAAGGATATGCTGCAGCGAGTGAGTTAGCCTTTAAAGTGAGCTCACTGTTGGACATATTGTCAGGCATGAAAAGAACATCAAATTGCTCAGTTAAGTGTGTTTGCATTCAAAGGGTGGTTGAGACAGGACACAAGTTTGTCAATGACAACATTGAAAGTTTCGATCCGAAACTTGTCCTTTCCGTTAAATGCTACACCTGGCTCTGCACTATCATCAGACATAATTTTGCGCTTCTTTGTACGCTGGAGGTCATGCCTGTACTCTTGGGAGACAGCAGTGGTGACATTTAAAGCTGCCCCTTCACACACCTCAAAGTTATCTCTCTGTGCTGCCACAAAGTCTCGTAAAGACAAGAGAAGTTGTGTAGCTGTACATATGTCAATATCATGCTTCTGCAGCTGCAGGCTTGTGGCTTGGAACCTCTGTAGTATTGTGTCCCAGAAGTATGCCATGAAGGCCATCTCCAACGTGTCCAATTTGTCACAGAGTGCAGAGGCTTCACTTCGAGTTACACATTTCTCCTCCATATCTTTAGACATATCATTCAATGCCTCTCTCAGTTGTGCATAATATTTCCAAAGAGCCTTAGTTGACTCAGCTCGTGTGCTCCATCGAGTACCTGACAGTGATTTCAGTGTGAGTTTGATATCAGTATCACAGAAAACCTTTCCCCACCTGTGTGTAGATGTCAGATGTCAACAGCATTGACACCAACTAAATTCAGTGAATGTGCTGCACAGGGGACATAACAAATCAAAGGGTTTCTTTGTTTAAGATGAGCTTGGACTCCATTGTACTTTCCCGACATGTTACTTGCATTATCATATGACTGGCCCCTACAGTTGGTAGGCCCAAGTCTAGGCCCAGATTCTCCACCATAGCAACGACACACTCTGCCAAACTGTCCCCACTATGGTTTTCAATAGGCTCGAAAGCTAGAAAACGCTCAACTACATGTCCGTCATTATTAACAAACCTGAAAATAAAAGTAAGTTGGTCCACATGAGCAAGGTCTGGAGTGGAGTCAACTATAACAGAGAAGTATTTTGGCTAGGGCCCAAAAGCATGGCTAGGGCCCCCAAGAGGCCCTGGGGTCAAAGTCCCTAATAGTCAGAGGATCCTTAAAATGGAGGGCCCTCGGAAATAAAAATATATTGTATCATAAATGTTGATAGGCATCGCAAAATGTTTTGGGCCAGGGCCCCCCCGGGGCCCCCTGACCTCAAGGGCCCCTGGGCGCTGGCCCCACTGGCCCGGTCAGTAATCCAGCCATGATCTAATGGCATTACTAAATTGACACCATAGCTTGGGTATAATTACAGCCATCTACATAATATGGCCAAAAGTATTTGGACACTTAAGCATGAGTTTTGTCGTATTAAGTGGCCCATCCCTGTGGTCTTTAAAAAGGTTAGGCGCTGATGTATTGAGAAGCCCTGGATTGCAATCAAGTTCATGACCATTTAACTTACTAAAGCTGTATCTCACTGCACACATTGCACTTGGAAACGTTCACTAGCTGCTCTGGTTGAGACGAAATGGTTAAAATGGGCAACCATCATTAACCAGCAATAACAGCAATAGATGAGCATTTTTTTTTCACAGTAGGATTAATGTCTGCTCGTTGACAAACTGACTGGATTAACTGTGGGTTTTTGTGTTCGTGTGTGTCATTGGAAGCATTTTGATGTAAGCATTAGCAAAATTTGTGAAAAGGTTTGACCATTAGAGACAATGCCATACTTATCATATCATATTTTCAGCTAATTAGCAGGTTATGTTGATAGCTTTATCATTTTGGCTTATTTCCCTTTTTTCTTTAAATATGTTTCTCAAGTAAATGAAAAATAATTAAATGACCGTTTGTGTATTGCTAAAAACCTTGTAAGCGTAAATTCTGTACCATTTTGAAATCGGTAGTAACAGGTTTGCATATTCTTTTAATTATTTTCATTCTCATATCTTTCAAGCTCAAGTACCTGAGACAAAGCTGTATTCTGAAGCATA
The DNA here is from genome assembly GCF_030014385.1 of Trichomycterus rosablanca. NCBI lineage: Eukaryota > Metazoa > Chordata > Actinopteri > Siluriformes > Trichomycteridae > Trichomycterus > Trichomycterus rosablanca. The sequence continues at coordinate 7,570,865 of NC_086005.1, forward strand.
ATCAATTCTCTAATCAAATCAAAAATCTCTGTAATCTTGGACAGTAGGTGCTCTCTTTTGGAGAATGATTGTTAGCAGTCGTGGGAAGGCTCCTTAGCCTTTGTTATTGTGAAGCATGTAAGCCTAGAGATGCTAACAAAAGCAGGAAATTCACTTGGGTGGAGGCAGTGCGAGTTCCTCAGCCACTGGCTTCCTCATTGGTTGCCAATATTAAGAACAAGTGAGAAGCCAGTCCACTGGGAACAAAGGAATTTGTGTGTATGGATGTGTGTTTTATGAATCGCATTCTTCTTTGTGTTTTTTCCATGACCATATGTCCCATAAACCCCCTCATTAAATATTAAGATTTTACTGTTTTTACTATCCAAAAGTTTGCTGTATTGTAAATTTGATCTCTGGAATATTGTATTGTGTTTCTGGATTTGTACCTGTATGTACATTCAGCTGGCACAGCTGGTAGAGTGGGTGCCACACAGCAATTTTTGGGGGCCTTTGAGGGTGTTGTCTTTGTTTATGCATGGGGTTTCTCCCTGTACTCCGGTTTCTTCCGACTCCCCACAAACATGCAGAAGGTGGATTTTGTAAATGGCCTCTAGATTTGAGTAATATATGTTAACCAGTTAACCTGTATTAAAATTTTTAAACACTAAACACTTTTGGGGGGAAAAGCCAGTAGTTCTTTCACTCCCTGATGATATTGAACTACATTCCATTTACATAGTAATGAAATGCATTGCAAACATCTACAACTCTAACTTCAAATGTTCCATTTAGTAATGCAGGACTGTATGATATTACTTAAAAAGACATGATATGGATTTAATGTAAATGTGTGATGTTTCCTGAGCAGTTTGGGCATGACTGTGCCCCTGTGCACCAAGTATCTGTTGATGAAATAGTCTAAGCACTGAGATGACACTAACATGGCAGTGGTAGGGAAGTAAGTGCTGTACTGGTATGACTGTACCAGCACATCTGAAATGTTGTTTTCACATTCTGGCATCTTTATTTGACTCACATACTCTGTGTAGCACGCATTGTAGGTGGACAGTTTTAGACTAATGCAGTTCTTTCATACACTTTATGAGTTTTTTCTCCACTAGCCATGTTTAATGTTAGTGTCATTGCAATGCTGAGTTCTGCATTAACCAAACAATATCTGCTCAATTTGGCTCTTATTGATGTATGTCTCAAAATCGCATATAAATAAAAATATTCTAAACAATACTAGTATAATACACTAAGTGGCCAGTTAGTCTAGAGATTTTAAAGAACAGCGTGCCTTTAAATTTATAAAAACAGAGAAGAATTGCCTTTTTCTTTTCTCAGCTTTGACTCATGCACAAAATGAGGTCAATAAGGAAATAGTTTGTCAAGTGTGATGGGTAAGGTTTAGGGTCCAAAAACTTGACTGGCCTGTAGGAGCACTGACCTTAACCCTAATTAACACATTTGGGACATTCAAACCAGCACCCTGAACCTGAATGCATTTGTGACTAAATGAAATTAAATACTCAATTGCCGAATGTGTTAAGGTTGTTCAATCATCTTTACGGTATATTAATGTGAAATGACATAGAGTTGGTCATGTAGTGTCTTTTTTAGGTTTTTTTAATATATATTAGTACATATGTAGTATATGCTAATAATACTGATTGAAATGTGGCAATGCATTAATAACAAATTCATATTTTTTTCTAGACTAGAATCCGAGATCAATCTGCTGGAGAATGAAGAATCACAAATATCGGCCAAAGAGCAAGTGCTCCGAGAGAGACTGCGTGAAACAGAGAGTTCTATTGAAGATCTGCAAAAAGTAAGATCAGTGCTAATATTTTAAGACAAAGAGAGCACATTGAAATACACAGATTCACATATGTACAAAAAAGCATGCCAGAGGCTGCAAGGAATTGAGAAATAAAGACTCGTGTACCAGACTGTCACAAAACATCTTTGTTTAGAATAGGAAAGAACAGACGAGGTTTTATGTTCATTTAGACCATAGTCAAGCCTAGAGCAAATAGTTGGCTGTGTATGTATAACTGTTTCATTTGTGAGGTATTTTAACAAAAATAATGAGTGTTTTTTTCTGTTTATTTGCAGAGTTTGCAGAACCAAGACGGAGGTATGTGTCCAATAATCTGTTCTGTTCAGTTCTTTTATACTACATGGCAAAGAAATACAATTATGTCCAATAGAGACTTGGCTGCAAAGCTTTTGTAGCCAAAAATTATTTGCATACATTCACTATATGGTCAAAAGTATGTATGAAATGAGCAGTTCATGCGCCGGCTTGACGGGAAAGAATATTTAAGTATAAAAAATGCACTTGTTCCTGGAGTGGACATTAGGGTGAAACACAAATGAAGGCAACTGAAATATTAAATGTTTAGAATGTAAATGTATGCAATTTTGATATAAAGTAATCTCAAAATACATCTGTAAAGAAGCAAATAAAACTTTACTACATTTGGGACAGAGGGCAAATCGTAAATTACATTTTTTACCAACTGATTAATTCATTAATTAATATATTTATTAGGTTTTTTTCCATTAATGTTTGTTCATTGAAAAATGTTCTGTATCTGTGCTTGCAGGGCACATGTATTTATGTTCTAGTGTAGAAGGATCCACAAATCACTAGTGACACAGGACATAAACACTGCACTTGCATTTACTGGTGCCCATGTTTCCCTTGGCTCATTTCCCTCCTGCCTCAGCTTTACTATTAAACTCCCCATACAGGCCATCGCCTCTGCACTTTGTGTCCAGTGATCCACCCATTCACAAAAGAATCCATCCAGTGTACCAATGTACCAGTGCCATTGTTTCACCCTAATACACTCACTCAGCTTTTGCTGTCTAAGCATCATACCGCTACAGTGATAGAAAGAGATAGATGGTTTCCAAACCGGGGGGGGAGAAAGATAGCAAGTTAATATAGCAAGAGAGGAAGGACAGGCAGACAAGACCCGAGGGAACACCAGATATCTTTTCTACCTCATTTTTTTACTCTCTATCCAACAGATGCAGTGATTCGCATCCATTCCCAGATCCCTAAGCTCCCAGAGCTGTACTCCCAAACTCAGGCCATGGCTTCAGGGGAACACCAGCATTCAAGAAAACCTGGTAAGTCATGGGGTAAAGGGGATGCTGATTTGGCAGAGGATTACAGTTAGAGGCATAATAAAAAGACCACATTAAAGAGTCAGGCTCAGTGAGCACATCAACTTTATGAGAGGTTAATGAGCAGTTTGGGCTAACCTTAAAAACAGCAGGGTAGTAGTGCAAACATATACATTATATACTAATATACATATGTCTTATGCAAGTAAATAGATAATAAAGAAATAGGCATGCGAAGTGAACATCTTGTGTTTCAAATTATGATTTTGTCTGTCTATTAAATTAATACTGTGATGCTATTGAATTGTTAATTTTGCCTGCTCAGTAGGTGTAAATTATTGTATATGTAAAGTATTTCCAGCTCCATGGTAAATTACAACTGTATATATTGGCCCTGTATTTAAGGTTATTTTTTATTTGTTCCTGTAGTATGAACTAGGTTGTTATTATTTGTTCCTATAATATAAACTAGAAGCAACACATATTTTAAAAGATTATCCGGGTGCCTACTCAGACATAATTGGCTTGTTCAGAAAAGGAAGGGCCGGAGTGATTCCTCATAACTGATGTAATTATGACCTCTGTTGGCTGGTCAATGGTGCCTACACAGAGACAGGGAATAATGGAGATCGGTGTGTGACTCTCCGTGCACGGTGCAGATCTCCATATGAACCTGCCTCATGCCAGTAAAAAGAAGGATGGAGTGTGTGTTAGTTATGGCCCTCCTCCATCAGGAGTGAAGGTCTGCATGAGTAGGGGTGAAATATGATTGGTAAATTGGATCATTTTGAACAACATTATGTGACTATTGACAAATTGATGTGGTCAACACTGATGTAACAAGAATGTTGTATTTGATTGTTACAAATCTCTATTCAATAAGTTAATTTTAGAAGGTCTTAAAGAAAAAGGGAGTAAAATAAGTGAATCATGGTAATGAGAGATCTGCTTATAGGAGCTGTTTCGGAAGTGCTATCAGAGACAGACCTTTGTAAAAAATTCACAGTATTATACACAACATGACCAAATACATGTGGAGAACGTTCCTTATTATTTGGTTCATGTGTTTTAGCCTTATCTGTTGAGCTCCGCGGTTAAGGTACAGTACTAGTAATCAGAAGGTCGCTGGTTCAAGTCCCACATCTGCCAGCTTGCCACTGTTGGGCCCCTGAGCAAGACCCTTAACCCTTAACTGCTTGCAGTATACTGTCTCAGCTATAAGTCGCTTTGGATAAAGCAGACCATACACAGCCCCTTGACCTTAATCAAAACACCCTTGGGATGAATTAGCCAGGCCTTCTGATCCAACATCAGTACCTAACCTCAGAAATGCACTTTGACTTAATGGGCACACATTTCAATAGACACAAGCCAAAATTTCCATGAAGAAGGAATGTAGTTAGGGCCACACAAATGAGGCCAACCCCAAATTAATGGCACATTGTTTTGAAATAAAGTCTTAAATGGTCTTTGTATAAATATTCTTGTAACCATTTAAAATATAGGAGGTAAGGTTTTATTCCAGAAGACAGATGTAAGGTTTGATTATATTTGTATACTAATCTAAACACTGTTAAACACTAAAAACTTAACAGCTTGCCACACCACAGTAATGTATGACCTTTCACACTAAATTGAAATTAACCCACCCCCCTTTACACTCTCCCCTTGTCTAAAGCCTTATATGCCATGGAGATCAGCGTCGAAAAGGACCACAGGACAGGCGACACCAAGATCTTATCCACTTCGCGTGTCAGCCCAGAGGAGGCTCACCAACGAGGTGTCAAGGTCTACGACGATGGTCGAAAGGTGATTTACGAGGTGCATTCTGGGAGTTCCACCACACTGGAGAATGGTGTGCACCCATGGAGCTCAGATGAGGTCGAGGAACTAATGCACCGTGTTGGCCAGGCACGTCAGCGACCAGATGGTGCCCATGTTACTGTCACACCAGCCCAGCCTGGTCTCAGGGAGCTGAGTAGTGTACCCACGGAGTGTAGTCTGCCAAAGAATTTGACGCAAGAGTGCCAAAGTTATGAGGCTGAGATCAAGACGGCACAAGGACAACAAAGTCATGGTGATGATAAGGCAGGTGGGCAACAGACCTACGATGGTGAAGTGATTGAGGTACCTGAGGCCACAGCGGACAAGCCCGTGACCATGATCTTCATGGGCTATCACAGTGTGGATGATGAGGAGACCAAGAACCTGCTTGGTTTCGATGGCACCATCAAAGCCGAGATCGTCCTGATAGATGAGGATGATGAGAAGTCCCTCAGAGAGAAGACCGTCACAGATATCTCCACTGTGGATGGCAATGCCGCAGATCTCGTCTCAGGACGGCCTGCATCCGAGGCCACCGAACTTTCCTCTGAAGGCAAAGATGAAAGTTCCTCCAAGGAGCCGCCACCAGTTCTGCCCACAGGTACAGAAAAGAAAAAACGCTGCCAGTGCTGTACTGTCATGTGACCTTCTTTCTCCTTCTTCCCTTATAAAACTACTTTTTGTCCGGAGCACGTTCACCAAGGCTCTGTCTCCCTTTCAAAACCAAAATGCCTCGTCTTATTACTAACAGCACCTCCTCCACTATAACTTAAGAAATGCACATTCTCTTCTTTGTCTTCTTTGACTTACTTTCTGTAGAACGACTGGCACTCTCCTGCCAGGTATCATGGTGCACAGCGGAAGTGTTTTTTACAGGAAACTTGGAGGGCCGGAATACAGCATAGCATTCATCAAATATCATATGGGAAAAGAAAACAATATGAAGATATGGGTATCCATAATGTGACAGAGAAGCACAGTGATCGAACAGGCAACCTCTTATTCAGGAAGATTTTAATTGTACAGTATATCCCAAAAGTGGTCTTAAACCTGGGCATCCCTATATTATCAACCTTTAAAACTTAACAGAGCATTAATGAGTGCTGTAGCAGAATATTTTAATTTGATGACAGATTCATGGGAGTGCATATGACCTATTACTGAGGTTTCCTATGTAAAAACAAAGTATCTGTATATTATGGCATTTATAAAATTTACGCCAATGTACATGTTGTTCAGTGGCCTTACTGAAGTGTTGAACTCTCACAATTATATGCTGCCTTGATGACAACTGGGAGCTTGATATTTGCTGACATTTTTACTACCTGGTGGCACGGTGGCTAAGTGGGTAGCACTGTCCTCACAGTGAAAAGGTCCTGGGTTCGATTCCCAGGTGGGGCGGTCCAGGTCCTTTCTGTGTGGAGTTTGCATGTTCTCCCTGTGTCTGTGTGGGTTTCCTCTGGGTGCTCCAGTTTCCTCCCGCAGTCCAAAGACATGCAAGTGAGGTGAATTGGAGACACTAAATTGTCCATGACTGTGTTTGATATAAATTTGTGAACTGATGAGCCTTGTGTAATGAGTAACTACCATTCCTGCCATGAATTTTAACCATTTCATCTGAGGTCTCCCACTAAACTACTACACCTTTTAATTACCCAAGCACAGCCCTGTATTAAGGTTTATCATACACAAACACAAAAGTTGGCTTCTTTATTAAGCAACCTAATAACGAAAAAATCTGAAAATTAACTGCCTGCAGTTTACATCTGCAAAGTTGCCAGTTTTTCCTGTGTGGAGCTCTCAGGGCATATGTTTTATTTAACTGCTGATAAGTTCCCTTTAAACAAGAACAAGAAAACAAGGAAGGCATGTGTAGTCACAAACACTGTGGGTCACATTTCACCCAGTTAGTCATTAATGCAGCATTGAGCCAATCTTGTCTTTTATTAGTTTTTTCTTTAGATCAGCAAGTTAGGTTATTTGAATGAAGGAAACACGGCCGTTATGATGTTAAAAGGAACGTGGCGGTGTTTGCAGGAACAGAAATGTGGCTTTGTTTGCAGGAACAGGACAGTGGCGGTATATGCAGGAACCGGATTGTTTCTGTGTTTGCCATGACTTGTTTTGAAGGGGCTTTATTACGCCATTTCTTTTGGTTGAAATTAAAAAATGTTCATAAACACTGAGCAATTAATCTACAACATGTTAATCTGGATTTTAGCTAAATGGATAGCTACTATTTACGTGAAAACCTTTGGAGTACAAATAAGCCATGAAAGTGGTATAGTACTGCTTTATCCCAAAACTTGGTGCTGAATATGGGACCTTTATGGCACTTTAAGAGATGCCATCAGCAAGTACAGTTGAACATTTAAAGTCTTAAGACTTGACAGTACATCAGCATCTCAAATCTCAATCTAAGATACTTGGCTGTCACCAGCAACACACTAATCAAACTGTTTCTTAGGGATACATCACAGGATAAGCCTATACCTTCATAATCAATTACAGAGCAATTATTATTATTATAAAAAAAAAATAGTAACAGTTTCTTACTAGACTGTGATTTATTTAAACCAGAGAAGTAGGTTACATAAAACATTATAAACACAAATGCCTATACAGAAAAGAAGAGCTTTGTGAAGCCTTTGAAATTTATCGATAATTATTCCTACAATAATAAATGAACATAACCTAACAAAACAACAACTAGTTAAATTTTTTATGTCTTTGTTGAACACTTTGATTAATCATTTATAATTCAGACTGGAAAATGTATATACAAAAACTTTATTTGCTGTTGATAATGCTTGTACTTAATCAATGTGTTCAGTAAAGATATATGCACAGTTGGGGTTTGTGTGTGTGTGTTATTTGTCAATGTTTTGCCCATATTTTATTTACTTTCTAGTCTTTCTTGAAGCTGTGACCACATTTTAGGAGGAATTAATGCAAAAAAAACTAATTTCCAAGGGTTCACAAACTGTTTTCTTGCAACTGTAGATAAGCAGTGTAAATACATGTTACTCTAAATGAGTGCCAAAATGTATTTACACAATTTAAATATTATATATATTCAGGATTTGTATATAGAATGCATTTTTACATAGGACAATAATCTATTTATTTATATTTATTTATTATTGACTGCACTAAATCCACTGCTTTGCTTTTGCACTCACATGTATTTCTTTCTGTTGAAAAAAAAAGTCCAAAAAGTTCCTGTTTAATATCGTACAGACATGATAGATCAGATTATCTATATGAATACTTCCATTATTACATGTGCCTTGCTCCAGGCATCAAGGCTATTTTTACCCCCCAAAATATTATAATGGATATATTTCTCTGTCACATGATTACCCTGAATTTTACACCAAAAAAAATTACAACTAAAACAATATATGGAAATTATAAATGTGAAACGTGGGTTTAAATGTATGCAATAATTAATACAATCTATGTAAATAAGAATAGAAATGAAAATGTACCTGATTATATATATTATTACAGTGTACACAGTATTTATGTGTCATTAGGAATAAACACTTATAAAATATATAAAAATTTAGTTTCAAAACTAATGTTACAGCTACTGTATATGTAGTACTGTTTAATGTATGTCATAAAGATTCTGATAGCTAAATTTATCATGCTCAAAAAGGTATAGGTACAACATACTGACACTAGAATGTCCATATAATTGTAATGAAATCACACGATTTGTATTTAAACCAGTTTTGCGAACACACAGTTTTCCTAAAGGACTCTAGATAAAAAATCATCTTGGCTTTTTAAGCTCTATTCAGAGTATCAGACTATTCAAAAGGTACCAGAATAAATAAACAGAAATTTTATTTACTGGCTGCCTGTTTTGGACTATGAAAATATGTATGCACACTAGGTTGCAAGGTTTCTCCTGAGTAAAGCTCTTCAGGCATACCTTTTCCAATTAAGCACATGTTCTATGTAATGTACATGAATTAAATTATACTTATTACAGTTATTGCATTTATTACATATGTAGCCAACAAATAAGAGACAAAATAATCTGTTTCTTTGCAAAACTAAAGACCAGACGTTCTATATAATTACAGTATTTCTGTTGTACTTTATACCAGCTTCAACAATTACATTATTTTTAATTACCCTTTACATTCGTTTTACCTTAATTAAAGTAGTTTACAGGTTTACATATGCAGGCCATCAAATTATGAGATGATTAGATGATATTTAACACCATCCATGCATGTCCAGAGCTGGGATTACGAATACCCCTTATCGAATCTCAGCTCTGCCATCCGACTGGGCTGGGCGACTGCATGAACAACGATTGGCTGTTGTTTAGGGTGGGATGAGAAAGACCCGGGTTCCTCATAACTGGGGTAATTACAACCTCTGAGAAGTGAGAAACTCAGAGAGGAGAAGTGTAACGCAGTCAAGGTAATTGGATACCAAGGGGGAAAAAAACATGGAAGTCACATTCAATATCATTTGTTATTACCTCTTAGAAGCAGTAAAATTAACCATTTTCTGCAATTGTGTGATGATTTAAATCCTGCAGTGCTTTGGGAAAACTCATTCATTAAACTCTCACTTATTTCAAGCTAAGGATGAATTTTCTCTAACAACCAGTTTCAGCATCATACTGCCAAAACCTTGGAAGTGCGGACCCTCCGCATTTACAGAGCAGCCATGTGGTACCGCTGTGCTTTCTAACCGAGATTCTGCTGTATTTTTGTAAACCAAAATTGTAACTTTTTTTAACTGTTTCATTTCACATTTCCTTTCATAATAACAACTACTATAATCACTCTGTGTTTTTTCTTTTACTCTCTGCACCACACACCTTCAGTCTGGACTGCCAGTTGCATTGCTGTAACAGTGGCTTTACCCCTTTGTATGTCAAAATTAGTCAAATAAACACTTTTATTTCCACTTGGCCCATTGTCTGTGCTTTGGTTCTTTTTTAATCCACATCTCCAACACAGCACATTACTGTACTAGCACTATATTCATTCTGGAGCAACATGACTAACTTCACACAGGCCTCTTCTTCTTTCTTTTCCTGCCTCCAGGCTGCATGCCCATGCCAAACTAAGCTCACCACAACACACAACCACACTGTTTATCATGTTTACCAAGGGCTGACTTCTGTTTTCACTGAGGCTGTCCACACCAGTACAAGGTTGGTACAATATTCCTAGGTTTATTGCATTTCAATTCATAGTAGCTGATCAACAACTGTCATATTTAGGGAAGCAGATATGTTCTTTAACTGTTTGTTTCATAAATATATGAGCTTTTGCAAAGGTTTTCACTGTTATGGTTCGTGTTATTGGGTATCAAAATGTAAAAGCCAGGTAAAATATAGGTTTCTACTTATTCTAGTTTTTATCCAACTAATTTTCAACTAGTCCCCAACTTTTATGTAACATGGGTAGCCATCAGTACCTTTAAGCTTGACTGAAGTTTGTTGCTGATCAAATGGACAAATACTTTCTTGCACACCACCCGATATGCTTTTACTTAAGGGTGAAAAACATACATTTATACAGATTTTTACTTCTTCCACACATTGTTTGTTTGTACTGCAGATTCCCTAAGAAATTCATTTCATATACTGAACAAATAATGGCAACTGTAGCAGTTTTATAACAGAGGGGTTTTTCCACATACACACAAGTCATTTACCCAATTTTTTTAATAACAAAGGTAATAATAATAATAATAGAATTTTATTTATAAGCGCCTTTCAGGATACACAAGGACACTTTAGACATCAAAGAAATTAAAAGAGAACAAGGTAGTCTTTTAGTCACCGACAACATTAGCTCGGTTGGGCATGCAAATTTGTATAATATGTTTGGGCCTTTAAGTTTCTCCCCAGACCTTACTAATAATTATTAACTAATAATACAAAAGAAATATGTTAAAAATTAAAACCACAAAACAAAAAATGCCAAAGCAAATAATTAGATTATTTAAGCTAATGGGGCACATGCTCTCATACTCACCCCCTACCACTGAGATCCGGGGATCCAGGATTTGATACTCATTGATGATATCAGCCAGTCAGGCATCTGCATGGACATGGCCAAAATGGCCAAAAATCCTCTTAATTTTATTTAATGTTTTGACATGGCACCTGAACCATTAATAATTGCTAATAAAAAAAAGTGTCTGCATGAAGTTTTTTTTTTCCAGTTTAAAAAAAAAAAAATAATAAGGGGTACCTTTTTATAGTTTAAGGTTTTATCCTCTAACCCATGTTCTCTTTAATTATTATTTTAAATTATTCTTTTTAAATTCTGTTATTTTAGAAATAGGGTTATGTGTTGTAGTGTAAATCAGCTATCTGTCCTTCATGTTAACAAAGCATTGCACTGATCATATTATAATGTAAAGTGTCAGTGGAAATTTTTTCTAAGCAGGTTGTTAGCTGTGTGATAATTATTGAAAATATTTGTTGTTGGCTGAAACTGCTGCTGTCAGCGACACTAATTAATACAAACAAGCAGATTGAGAAAGCACTGGAACGTGGACCAGAAGAAAGTGCTGACTATACCAAACTACTAAAGGTCGTGCATCTGTTTATGTAGAAGTGTTAACTATACAAATTTAACATTTGTGATTTATAAAGCCTCTAAATCACACAAAACAAAGTAAAACACCACATTTACTTAGTTTCTATGGTAGAAACTTTATTTTGTTGCATGCTTAAGCTATTGAACAGCAGAGATAGCATGTTATCATAAATAATAGGTTATTTACTACTTTTATTAAGCTATATGCAATAATACAAGTGGTCTACTGCTTTTATGCAACAGTTGGAATGATGAAGAAGAAAAACTACAGTACCACAAACCACCACAATGTGTAAAACATTACATTGTTTAAAAGTATTTAACGTTGCCATTTTCATCCAGTTATTTGTGTGTGAAGTGAGGCCCTTAATGTTAAAATTAATCTTACATTTTTTATCTGTTTAAAGTGATATTTCACCACTCTTTTTAAACTAATCCAATAAACTGCAGTTTGAAAGAGGCACTAACCCTCAAAACAAGAAATATACATTATATACTAAAAGCAATTGCACACGTGTGTACAGTTACACAAACAGATTGATACACACTCACAGTGAGTGAAGAAAACTGGTATTTTAGACTCATAGCATTCTCATAACCTCTAACCTGAGCATGTGGGTTGTTCTGCTATCAGCCTCAGAAGAAGTGTATTTACTAAACTCACCCACCACTTGATATTTACTGATATTTATTCATATTATAAAAACAGACAAAGCTTTCTGTTTAAATCATAACTCAAACAATTGTACTTTTCATGTTTTATTAGGTATTATGAGGTAATTGGCTAATCTAAATTGTTCATGTGGGTGAAGTGGTCATTCCAACTTGCCTCTAGGTCTAAGTGAGTAAGACAGCAAGTCAGGAGGTGAATGTGTCTGTTTGATGCCCTGCTGCTGACTGGGCTTTCTCTAATATCTAATCTACATCCCTGGCCAAAATGAAGTGGTTATTAAACATTAAAGTATGTCTTATGCAGTAGTACAGATGGTATATTAAGGGATAGCTTTCAGACTATATTAGGATGATTTTGGGTTTCAGAAAACAATTTGTACCATCTTGTAGCTGGTTTTTAAACACTTGGTAACAATAAGTGCTGCCTGTTTTGAGGTTATCATATTTTACTGAAGCATAATCCTCATTCTTAAAAGGTATGTCTGGTCCATTATTTTTCTGAGCATCTATCTGCTTTATTTATAATATTTTGCTCAGGTTTTTCAGTGTTTAGTTTAACGCTGAACACTCTAACGTGCTATGTTTTTGAAACGGATCACACAAATTACACATAAGTATTGGGACACCCTTTTAAATTTTTCAAATCCATGTATTTCAGCCACAATTGCTAACAGGTGTAACAAATAAATTATATAAAGGAAATTACACACTTCCAACTTTACAGCAACGGTTTAGGGAAGGTCCTTTTCTGTTCCAGCATGACTGTGCCCCTGTGCACAAAGCAAGGTCTATAAAACCTGAAGAAACTCTTGGTTTAAAAGAAACTCCAGTGTCCAGAGTGCTGACCTCAGCCCCACTGAAATAACTGAAATATCAATTGAGGCTTTCTTGACCATCATCAAGAAAGCCAGCCATACAAATGCTCTTTTAACTGAATACAGATTCCCACAGACACTAAGTATTTAAATTGTTATTTTAATTTAACAATACTTATTTTAAATATCTTTATTTACACACAAATACAGTTTCTATTATTTGAAAATAATACACCTTTTTAGTGAATTTAGAGTAATGCTTTTTAGTTACACAAAATCATTAATGTTACAATAATGATCAGTGTGTTTTTGTGTTACAGTTGGTGAGAAAGCTCGCTGTGTATTGCTGACTGCAAAAACTGGTCTTTTCCCAGATGCAGCTAGACCATCACATAGTCGATCGGTAAGTCTAATTTGCAAACTGCCATCTGTCACATCTGCAAGCAGGTCTGCACTGCTGATTTATGCATATACTCCCTTGCTCAGAAGTAGATTCTATTTGTCTAATAATGAACCATAAATTAAATACATACTTATAATGTTAAAAGGAAATAACATATTGACATAGAGGCTGTTATGTGGTTTTGTACTGTAAGTAAAATGGAGTTGGGGGAGTGAAATGAAAATGTGTCTGACTTCCTGTAAACAGCCGTATTACAGGATAGCTTACAGCAGGTGTTAATATAAAAAAAGGCATGAGCATAAATCATGTGTGTGAGAGAGAGAGTAATGAGATTGTTATTTTATTTGGTGGCAGCATCCCAATATTTCACAGATACAACAGTGAGCTGTAGCCAGCTATGTGAAAAACTGCCCATTACTGTTGGATGGATTTTATAGATCACATGACAGTAATGGTTTGTTTGTATCTGGACAGTGTTCGCTGTCTCTACTTCCTACCAAATTACACACTAACGCATTAGTGAGGTAATTATCTGCATGTCCGGTAATTGAATGCTACTATTTTCTGCATCAGTTCAACATCTCTAGGCAATTATTAATCCTGTGTAAGATGTAATCATTGTGTTTTAGAGTCACAAATAGACTCCTATGTAAAGGATAATGAAAAATAGATTCTATAACTGCGAACTTCTGTCTTTGTAACAACTTCTGTCTATGTAGTATTGTAATGTGGCTCAGCTGCTGAAGTAGTTGAAACAGTAAGCCATGTTAGGAGCAATGTCCCTCTGCTGTGTCATTTTGACCAGCAGAGGGGGCATGGTGGCTCAGATAATTGTGTCAGTTTCTCTTAATTGATAATCACCTGCACCTCATGACTGAATTATCGCTCCACAAGTGGTGTTTTCTAAAGATCATGGTTTCTCCCTCTCAGACTCGCCAGTTTTCACACTTATTTCTTTCTGGGAACTCACCTGGTGTCACAGCATTTTGGGCCTCACAAAGGAACAGCCCTGTGAGAGCTGATTGCCCCAGAGGGTGCATGTTGTCCTGGTTCTAGACTGGTTTCTAGACTAGAACCAGTTTTAAGTTTTGCGCTATCCCTGTTCTGTCCACTTTCTCTATTGCGGACTGCAGATGTTTTTATGTCTTTCATTTGTTACTCTGTTTTGTTATTTTGGTCAATAGCTAATTTGCAATTGTCCTCTTTTTTGTAAATGGCTTTTTAGCCTCAGTATTGTTCTATCCTGGCTAAATATATTGTGCTTCTGCAAATGCCTGTGTATATGTGGGTTGTCTCTGGGTACTGAGGATTCCTCCCACCTTTCAAGAAGTTGGACTGGCTACTGGGTGCCTACACAAACATGGTTTGCTGTATCTGTTGTGAAGTGATTGCTCATTACTGCTGTAATTGCAGCCTCTGCTTGCTGGTCAAGGGCGCCTGCACAGTGATGGTGAATAATGGAGAGCAGTGCGTGAATTGCTGTATGTGGTACTGCTCTCTGTGTGAAACCATCTCTGGCAGGTGAAAAGAAACAGTTGGCAACTGCACACGTTAGAGGAAGCATGTGATCAGGGTGGGGGTCTGCAACAGTGGAGCAAAGATACAGCTGGGTAAATTGACATATGACTATTAAGGGAAATGTGTAAAGCATTTAAAATACTATGAATAGGTATAACAGCATTAAAAGACAACTGTGTACTCAGAGAGACTTTCCACTGTGACGTACCACTGCGACCAAAGAGAGAATAACAGACCGACAGTTCGAGAGAGAGAGAGAGAGAGAGAGAGAGAGAGAGAGAGAGAGAGAGAGAGAGAGAGAGAGAGAGAGAGAGAGAGAGAGAGAGAGAGAGAGGAAACATGCAGGGGGCATATAAACAATTTCTGGAAGCAATACATTTCCTGCCATATTTCCCAATAATATGTGAATATCATCATGGAGATCAGACAGGAAGACATCCTTAGCATGTCATTAACTTTTTGTAGCTTTTAGTGCTTTTTTTTATTAAACATTAAAAAGAGGGGGGTTTATTAAAGCTGGTTTTCTTCGGGTTAAAACAGACCAAGTGAATAAGGCATTTTGTGCATAAAAGTGGCACTTCACACTGGCTACCCACCTTGTTGCCTATGTTATTTGTTTAATAATAAACAAATACTGAGTGGCTCATGTAAACTCAGAGGTTTGCTGCACGTGAATTACTAAAGTGCAGGTAAACCCAATATTGGGTTATTATCATAATTTGATTACTTGCAGTAATCAAATGGTGTGCATGTAAATACACTCAATAGAGTATGGAGGTGGGACCATCATAACATGGCGCTGCTCTCCTGTAAACAATAGCAGGGTAAAAAAGTGGTGTGCACCAGATACTACACCGAATAGACATAACATTATGACCACATCCTTGTTTCTACACTTACTGTCCATTTTATCAGCTCCAGTTACCATATAGAAGCACTTTGTAGTTCTACAGTTACTGAGTGTAGTCCAGCTGTTTCTCTGCATGCTTTTTAAGCCTGCTTTCACCTTGTTCTTCAATGGTCAGGACCCCCACAGAGCAGGTATTATTTGGGTGGTGGATCATTCTCAGCACTGCAGTGACACTGACATGGTGGTGGTGTGTTAGTGTGTGTTGTGCTGGTATGAGTGAATCAGTAAACACCTCACTGTCACTGCTGGACTGAGAATAGTCCACCAACCAAAAATATCCAGCCAACAGTGCCCCATGGGCAGCGTCCTGTGACCACTGATGAAGGTCTAGAAGATGACTGACTCAAACAGCAGCAATAGATGTGCAATCGTCTCTGACTTTACATCTACAAGGTGGACCAACTAGGTAGGAGTGGACAGTGAGTGGACACGGTATTTAAAAACTCCAGCAGCGCTGTTGTGTCTGATCCACTCATACCAGCACAACACACACTAACACACCACCATGTCAGTCACTGAAGTGCTGAGAATGATCCACCACCTAAATAATACTTACTCTGTAGTGGTCCTGTGGGGGTCCTGACCATTGAAGAACAGGGTGAAAGCAGGCTAAAAAGGTATGTAGAGAAACAGATGGACTACAGTCAGTAATTGTAGAACTACAAAGTGCTCCTATATGGTAAGTGGAGCTGATAAAATAGACAGTGAGTGTACTGTAGAAACAAGTAGATGGTTTTAACGTTATGGCTGATCGGTGTAAGTTGCTGTAGTTCTTTCGATGAAATAAACCCCCCATTTTTAAAATGCATTTTGAATGTCTCTCAGTAACAATATATCCATGACGACTAGCAAGAATAAATGTTATGTATGTTTATATTTGAGACCTAGCTAAAAATAAAGTTCAATAAACACGCCAACATTTTGTTATAGATTTGTTATAGATTATAACTGTAAGATGGTGCTCACCCCAGTGCAAGAAAGTGCTGGTTTGATCTGGTGCTCACCACTTAGTATCTGGTGCGCACCACTTTTTTTTTTTTTTTACTTAAACACCGTGTCCCTTCAGGGGCACCGTAGCTATCTGATCTCTTGCTCAAAATAAAAAATAACCTAACAAAAGTGGTTGCACACTTATCAGCTTCCACTGCATGTAAGGTGCATGTTCATCTCACAACAAAACGCGAGTTTGCAGCATGCACCATTTAACCCCCTTCACCGCTGCACTAATATCCGGGCGGACGCATGCCACGAGCTCACGTGAACAGTGACACCTGTAACCGGAGCTCCGGGCCACACGCGCCGACATGTACTGAGCGCGAGCGCTTTCTCTGTTTGTCTAGAAAGGGACAGAACAGCGAACCGCACCGCGCGCGCATTTATTATTGAGCGGGGCGCGCGAGAGTGACCGGACTGTGCGAGTGCGAGAAACTGTGTGTGCGCGCAGTAAAAAAAAGCTGCATCTCTCATACAGACTCTTCTGTATTCACACTGTTCCGTATTCACACTGTTCCGTTTCCCTTGTTTGAGGAAGCAGAGGAGTAGCACTCGATGCCCCGCGCTGTGCACAGGTAAACGATCAGCTTTATATTCATCTTCACTAATACATCTTCTTATCCGGGTGAAGGGCAAACGCGTTTTGTATAGACGCGCGAGCTGCTGTTGGTTATAGGTAAAGCGGTTAGATTTTTGGGGAAGTGTCATTACACTGCTTTTCTGAATTGACGTCAACATTTTGAGGTGAATGCAGAACCATCCTACCTTGCAGCATTTCAGTGTGACCTTCGATTGGGCACCCATGCCCCCCTCCCGACTTGAGAAGTATTCTGTCATACTCAGCCATATATATATATATATATACACACTCAAAATGCCACTTAATGGCTACTGTCAACTTTTATAATAGCACACATTTGCAAATCATGTTGTCTTATGCACACCTTATGCAACTAATCAAGGGCTTCATAAGTTGGACTGGCTATGGGTTTGCTGGCTGTCATGTATGATGCATGTTAATAAGTCAAGAGAGTTGTCCAAAAAGTCAGTAATTTGCCAATAACGAAATTGACTCTAGTGGTTGCAAGGTAGACTACAACAACATATTGTACTTCCCTCTCAAACCATAGTTTTATAAATTGCTGGTCATTTAGGAAGAGGGTCTGCCATTTTTTTGTATGTGAGCAGTAAAGATTGCACTGGAAAGAAGGCAGCACGTTTTTAATAAGTCACAAAATGAATGTAAACAAGTCAGCCCAGCTATGTATAACGCACTTGCTTTAATCAAATTGTTAAAACTATTGTTTCATGGTGTTCTTTAGATGTTTCCAAATTATTTGTCATATTAAGAACATGTAAATGTTAACTATTTCATTTCACATACAGTTGAGGTTCAATGGCCTTGAACATTGAACATTGATAGCTGGTGATGGTAAGGTCTGAACTGTCAATCTTCCTATCAACAGAACAGTACCTTAACCGCTAAGCCACAATATTAACCACAACCAGGCTTGATTTCAGCAAAAGCAAGGAGTGTTTTAGAAACATGATACTTCAAATGTAGATATTAACGCAGAAAGTTAGTTATTAAGGCATTTTAAGGCCCATGGACTCCACAAAACCACAGCAAGTGTTGAAGACTTGACACAAAGATAAATACACCCATGAGTGACTGGCCTGCTAGGCCTGACCACTCTCCCACACCATGTATATTTTTGAGATAAACTTAGTACTTCAGCCTACTGAGCCACCTGTTCAGCATGCATTCAGGAATATAAAACTGGTAGCTCAGATTAAAAACCCACCTTTTTCTGGGCAACCAGTCTATGATTTGGTCACCCATGCGTTTGTGGCAAATTAGATTTATGTATGGAAGGTAAAAACACATAAACAAATGTGTCCAGTATTAACACACAAACAAAGGTGTCAAGTATTAACACATCAACAAAGGTGTCAAGTAAAATACAACTAAAAAGTTTAAAGACACAGATAATAATAAAAATGTATACGATGGCCTCAGTTGAAAGAAAGCTGTCATTACCTTGACCCTCGTTTTATCAGGGCTATAACAAAAACAAGATGTCCCAATGATTTCCCTTGTTTGCTCATCACACCCCATTGACTCCCGGTCAGTGTCCTTAAAAACGAAAGCAATCTTTGCTGATTTTTTTTTTTTAATTTGGGAGGTAATAAATAAAGAGAATCAAAACAGGAAGTTGCTGCTGAAAGGAATTCTTAAACACTGTCAGTGTGCGCTCACACTACCTGCAATGCAGCTGTTAAAAAAAACTCCTGGATTTGACATTTCATCCTGATCCATTGCACAAAGCTGCAATAATCAAGCGTACATCCATGCGATATAAATGGAATAGCAGGGGGTCAGTGACTTTCAGGCTGGCATTGTGACAGAACGTCACCTTTCTAAAAGATGCCTAGGAACAGCAACAGCTCACCGAACATTGCCACATATGCTCACAAAACATGAATGCTAAAAACTGCTGAATGCTAAAGCACAGATTACATTAATTACTGGGTTTAGTTACTAAGTTTTAACTGTCTCTAAATGCAATGGCAGCACAAAAACTGTTTGTCAGGAGTTTAATGGACTGTAATCTAATGAATAAGCAGCCCTACACAAACCTAAAATCAGTACGCACACTGCCAGGCTTTAAGTTGTCTAAACACAGCATTACTGAGTACCTTAATCAGTGTATGCTGAATGCCAGAATTATGCTAAAGATTGTTTTTGATTGATTGAGCTGGTCCTCTTAGTTCCAAAAAAGGAAACTCACAATGTTACAGTAGCAGTGCCAAGCCAGAAAGTTTTGTGTTTCCAGCATTGTGGCATCCATTTGGATATTTTAGCCTAGCAATGCCACTGTGCTCAAAGTGAGGTTAAATTATAAATTATAAAGAAATTATTTGCCATATTTGGTGTGAAAGAACTTGAATGGCCTGAACAAAGCCATGAACTTAATCCCAATTAACAATTTTGGGATGAATTATAATGCTGATTGTGAGCCAGGCCTGATCACCTAACATCAGTGCCTGATTACTGTTTCAAAATCTAGTGAAATGCCTACCCAGAAAAGTAGAGACTGCACACTGGGAGATCATTGACAAGCTCCTCCCGTGTAATTCTGGACTGACCTCACCTTTCTCAGAATCATTCTTACCACACCAGGTGAGATCTTGCATGGAGCTCCAGAGTGAGGGTGATTGACTGTGATCTTGTATTTCTTCCATTTTCAAATGATCGCACCAACAGTGGTCTCTTTCTCACCAAGCTTCTTGCTGATGGTCTTGTAGCCCATTCCAGCCTTGTGCAGGTCTACAATCTTGTCCCTGACGTCCTTAGCTCTTTGGTCTTGCCCATGGTGGTCGAGAGATTTGAACGGAAGAAACTGATTCTGTGACAGGAGTCTTTCATACAGGGACAGGACTAATTTGTGTGCCTCATGGGCACATAACCGGTCTGTGGGGGTCAGAATTCTTGCTGGTTGGTAGGGGATCAAATACTTATTTCCCGTAATTAAATACAAATTAATTTATAACTTTTATTTAATGTTTTTTTTCTGGATTTTTTGTTGATATTCTGTCTCTCTCTGTTAAAATAAACCTTCCATAAAAATTATAGACTGTTTAAGTCTTTGTAAGGGGGTAAACTTACAAAATCAGCAGGGGATCAAATACTTATTTCCCCCACTGTATATATACAGAAAATATATTAAATCACAAAACAAGGGATTGAATAATTGTTCTTGTCCACTGACTATTTAATTTGGAAAAAGGAAGGATGTTTCTCTGCTTGTTTCCCTTTGCTGTAATGGGAGGAGTGAAGGGTAGCTGTGAGCTGATGAGTATCATGTTTATGTGTTAGAAACAGGGACAGTGAAACCTACAGGCTACATTTGCCTGTAAAATCCAGTTAAAACTCAGACACTACATGACATTTCAGATAAGTACAACTTCCTCCCCATATGCTTATAGTGTACTTGAGGTTATCTTGTGCCTATCCCTACTTAAACCCTACTACACACAAAAATCTCCATAAAACTGTTATGCAACACCTACTGTGTGCTTTTTCCTTGTCTCGTCTGCCTCATTTGTGTCTTTTGGCACTTCTGGATCTTTTTCACAGCTATACAGCATGAAGGGAAACAATGTTTTTTTTGTAGCTGATCTGTTCTCGGAAAGCATCCTGCCTCTTAGGGTGTGTAAATGGGATCCGAGCCTGGCAGTAGAGCAATGTGATTGGCTGTACTTGTAACATTACTTTGAGTAAAAAGTTTTGAATTGGTGGAAAAATGTTGCAGAGATTCCAAACACTACAAAACTCACTGTATAATCAGTGTAACTAGAATAACTACTGATAGGATAAATCACTGCTTATAAAAACACTGATTGTTACATGGTGGGAAGCAAAGACTGTGACTATCCACAGAGCTAATTCTGGCTAAACAGAATCAGAACAATAGAAGCCAGAAAGGACAAAAGGCAGTCACATGGTTTTGAGAGTGTGTTAATAACATCTGTCTGCACTGGTTAATTGTTTTTGTTATATGACCGAAGCTGTGTTGTATGAGGTCTAGTCATTTTTTATAAAAGATATTTCCAGACCTTAAAAAGAGTTGGTCCTTTGAAAGAAGTTTGTCCACTAGGTCCTGCTACATGTTCCAATAGATTATATGTTTGGGCAGCAATGTTGCCCCTGCTAAAAGCACAGAATTCTCAAGTAGAGAGTTGAATTGTAAGAATGTCTGAACACTCTGGGTGGGGCTAGGGCCCTTTAAAATGTCTAAAACTGATGCAGTGCATAATAAACTGAACAGCAGGTATTAGTACTAAGAGAAAAAAGTTTCTAGATTTTGTGTACTTGGTACTTTTGCCTTATATGCCCCTACTTCCTCCACATGCAGTGGCTGGGGGAAAGTAATGTGAAGATAATCAAGGCAAGGAGTTTACACACACTGGCCTAATAAAGAAAGGTAATCAGGGACTGGAAATAGGATTACAGTTGCTCTAATTAGCTGCCTCTGCCATATTCAGAGCCTGGCTTATCAGATCCATTCATTTTCCATACACCCAGCTCTGCTGTCCATCCTGCATGTACTCTGTTCATTATATGGATCTGCTGTGTATGGCTTGCTGTTGAAAGCAGCCCTGGGGTCAAAAACTCCAAATTGGCTTTGATAGCACCTAAAATGAAGGCAATGACAGTGAAACGCTGGGTCACTGGGGGGTGATGGCTGAGGCCCTGCGATGGATTGGCGTTTTCTCAGGGGTGTGTTAATGCATTGTGCCCAGTGATTCCGTGAAAACCGGTCACTGACCCTGACCAGGATAAGAACAGTGGTAAAACATGAAATTAAAAATAATTACATCTATATTTTTACACAAAACCCTAATAACTAAGTTGGGCCATTTTTCCAGCATACAATGAATGTACTTCTCTTGAAATCAATACAAAATTATTAGAACTGATCACCTGATTAATGTGATTTAACATTTTTATCCTGTTTGAAGTCATGACACTGAGTGCTGAAATTAACCTTGCTACACATAGCATTCAGTTGCACACTAATGTTTTAGGCACCTATAGGGGTATATTTAAATAAGCGTTAGTATGTAATAGGTCCTTTAAACTGATAATGCTTAATTAATCAAAAAATAACAGAGCCAAATTGTTCTGGAACTTTTAATAATAGGGTTGCCAAATATAACTAGCATGCATGGCTAATTGCTGTCAGCTTTTAAGTAATAGCATGAAATGAACATTTAGCATGCCTTTGTCCTCAAGTAGTCATGTGTGAGGTGCATTAAAATTAAGGTTTGTTACATTTGCAAACTTGATAAATTAACTTTAAGCAATCCATATACTTTATTAAAAGCTTAAGTTTTAAAAAGACAACAAAACTCTTAAGTATTTCCAGCACAAAAGCCGAATGGTGATGATGGTCTAGCACAGCGCTCCCCAACCTTTTTTACGCCATGGACCGGTTTCATATAAAATAACATTTTATGGACCGGCGAGGGAAGGGATTCAAAATAGAATAACTATACTGCTCACAAATGAGCTTTTTTCGCTGCAACGAGACACTGCTTCCACCTGGGGGTGATATGAGATGATAAACACCCGTGTGTTGGAAATAGAAGCAGTGTTTTCATTGCTGATGTGGCGATCTCTAATTATTTATCCTTTCTGTGCAGCCCGGTAATAAATGACCCACGGACCGGTACAGGTCCACGGCCCGGTGGTTGGGGACCACTGGTCTAGCACATTTTCATCAAAAACACATTATTCTTTTTCACATGTTTGATGAAAGAGAACCACAGAATACAGCAAACTATCCAGAACAAAACCAAGGCGCTAAACTTACCTAATGAGGAGAGGTAAGAATTCTACTTCACTGGGCTAATAGGGCTAATCCCTTTTATCAGCAATCACAGACAGTCTTTCAGCTCTTTGACAGCTATGGATCCAAGCCAATTTCAGATAAAGTGTGACCGTAGAGGAAGTCTTCTCAGGTCTTTTAATTGTAATTGTATTATTTATTTTCTTAATAAACTTTCTCGATTTACTGTTAATGTAGAATATATTTCACCATTGATGAAGAGCTTCACTGTGTTTAGCACATTTAATGAGCTGGCTCATGTATTGTTCACTTAGACACCTAAAAAAGATATTTATATGTGCAGAGGGAGCACCTCTGCATGGCTAAACTCAGTTGAGTTAGGGGTGGCTATGCTCCTGTGCAAAAATTGTGTCAATTACTGTGTCATGCACATAAAAGTCTGATTATGGCACAACCCAGATGCAAGAATCATCTTTTAATGAGATTACATTTGGAAAGAGTATTTGAAAAATCTGTCTATGAACAGCAATAAAATCCGGCTCAGACTAAACACATAGACTTAGAGATGCAGTATGTTAAGCTCTGCTCAACATTAGTTTCATTATTATAGGATGATCACCCTTTATTATAGGAGTTCTCCCTTTATATTGGAGCATGATTCAAAATATCCACATTATTTTGGTGGAAACACTGATACTAGGGTTGGGCGGTATTGCCGGTATTTTCATACCGTCATACCGTCTTCAGGAAATACCGCGGTATACGGTATTACCGCGGGGGGGTCGCGGACAAACTGTACAGTGTACTGTACACACTTGAGTGTAATTACAATATTTCAATGTTTTATTATAAAAAGATTTAACAATCGGAACATCAAACATTGCTTTTCTTATCTGATCTATAATAAATACGCATAAGTATAAATGCATGTGTATCAATTACACTTTAACACAAACATCAACACATAACATTTTGGCATTGTAATCTCTCACTGCCCACACAAAACAGAATAATAACAGGCTACACACTTCAATATATTTCAAAAGTTAACTGCTTAGTTTATAGTTACAGCTATTTCTTAAAAGTGTATGAACGTGTACGATTAGTTATGCCTGTAATCCAGAATTAAATTCTATACCGTAACAAAAAAATATGAATGTAAATGTTCATGTTGCGATAACTGTGATGTAAAATAATGTTAAAATAATTCAAAGTCCAAACATTTGAGTGGTTAACGAGAACGCTACTTTACATGTCACACAAGCTCAGTGCAAAACACGAACACGGAAACGGTACAAATCGACCTCTTCCCTACACACTCGCTCCCTACGCCCTATAGTGCACTTAACATTCTTAAAGGGCCAGACAATATATTTTATAATTCACATTACACGACAGGTGAGACATTCTTTTTTCTTAATATAGCGCTTTTATTTAGGAAAAAATAGTTCTTACATAGGCAGGAAAATCTATGGCAGACACAAGAGTCAGAACAGCGGATTGGGCGTAACGTTATTATTACTGTTTGCTCCTTTTTCTCAACACTTGTGCTCAATTTACACTGAAGATATATTTAGTAAATAAGTACATGTCCGCGCATGCACGCGCTTGTGTTAATTTCCGGTTGAACTGATAAAAAATGTTGATTTTGAAAAATTAAAAGACGAGCCGTTATTCAGTTTCTGCTTGTTAGCTCACAGCTAACGCTAGCCAGTGTGGCTCTTCACTCGTCTCTCTGTGTTATCACCTTACACACCTTACAGCCAATCAGCGAGCTCCAACCGCCTACCCCTCCCACCCCTCCCTTACTGTGGATGCGCGCATGTCCTAAAGTCTCAGTTTTCAAGGTAAACCTGAAGCAGAAATTTGGCGCTTCACATTTAATAAATACCGTCACCATTTTTGAATACCGTCATCATTTTTAAATACCGCGGTATACCGTAATACCGTCATACCGCCCAACCCTAACTGATACACATGTGAAAATAACATGCAAACTGACTTCACATGCAAACTTTAAATGTATATTAATAATAGTTCCTTCAATCATATAAATAATGCTTAAAAGAGCTAGCATGTGCACTAAGGGTGAGTCAAGATGCTAATCGTTGCACTTTTTTCTGTAGAGCTCCTTAGCTGCATTGTTAGTTGGAATTATTTGTAGGAAAAGATAGTCAGTAATTGGTTAACTGGTTAACCGCTGACATCCCTGATCCTATGTGCCACGTATTGTAAAACTGTTCTACTGCACTAATTGGACACAATTTTATTACTATAGAATTTATATTACAATTCAGCCTATTTAGAGTTACTGCTGGTTTTGTAGGTCCCAATTCAGTGTTTCATTGGGCATACTGTACTGTAGATCTAGATTAGTCTAGCATCATGACACAATATGCAATATTTGTATATTTATACTATATTTATTCATTTAATAATTTAGTAAATGCTTTATTCTGTACATAGTATAATGTCGCCCTAGACTACCTGCTGAATACTGGGCGCAAGGTGAGATTAGACCGACTATAGAAGAGAGGATCATTACAGAAATATTTAAACTGTAAAAAGATTATTAGCATTGGGGCAGCATCAAAAAGCTATTTATGTTGTTATTCTCACATAAGTTATCAGCTAGTCTCACTAGTCACAGGCTTAAATTACGTTTTCAGGTACTAATCCCCTGTGAACCTACAATGTCAGCACAGAAAAAACTTGTACATTCTGGTGGACAATACGCCAATAAGCCAACACCATTGAAATGGATTGTGGGTAATGCTAAACATCCACTCTAGAACTGTCACAATAGAGACAAAGACTCAGTTGTTTGTACTTTTTCATGGTGTTTCTCATAAAGTTAACAGTTTTTCTCTTCACAAAACTCTTCTGGAATACAACGCCTGAAGTCTTTATTAGTCTGCTGCAGTCTCAACGCAGCATGCAATGTCTTATATAAATATTGTGTTATTAAGAGCTCTGAAGAGGCCATATATCCACTTACAGAACAAAAAGCTCTCTCGGCCCTACAGGCATAAATCCTGATTCAGCTGCAAGGAGATAATTTCTACTATCCACAATCTACTGCGCATCTTTTGCCTTTCAGGATTTATCTCTGTAGCCGTGTTACTCACATTTGCATACACTGCAGTAGCTGCAGCTTGGAAGATGTTGTGGTCTGTATAATGTTCTTCACTGTGCTTTAACAATGCAGAAGAGCATTGCAGGAGATTTTTCAATCAGAGTTGAGCCAGGAGTTCTCTGTGCTCTATTTTAGCTTCCCATTCACACCTCATCATCTCTGATGCAGACTTTTGTGTAACACATAACAGCAGGCAGGTACTGGACTAAATCAGATCTGTGGAGTTCCAATTTCTTTCCCTGATTGAGGTTTTCTTTGTGTCTGCCTGCATGTAATAGGTGAAATGAAAAGAAGTCTGTGTGACCACGACTGCTGCCTGCAATTATTCAATCCCAGTATATTTCAGAAATTTGCGATATATAGTGGAGCATTAAGTCAGGGCTGCACAGCTTTACTGTCGTGGGTTTGATCCTTTACATTTACATCTGGCATTAATTACTTCAAATTAAAGTGACCTACAATTAAGACTGAATACAGTGCAGGCAGTTGAGGGTCCAACAGTAGTAACTTAGTGATGGTGGTAACATGGGCTTGAACCAATGAGTTTCTGATTACTAGTGCAGTACCTTAACCAAGAATCTACAACTGCAACCAAAATCCTTTGCTAATTTCAGTGTGGAGTTCACCTTAATGTATTCTGCGTACTTATTTATGTACAGAGCAACTTACAACTGAGACTGGATACAGTTCAAGCATATGAACCCTCAACCTTGCGATCAGTAGTGGTAATCACTGAGCCATCACAGCCATCACTCTAAATTGTTCCTGGTGTAAGTTCTAAATTGTTCTAAATTGTTCCTGGCGTATTTTTTATTACATATTGTTTGTAGCATTGCAATACTATTATTGTAATTGCAAGTAAACATTAATATAGCCAGCCTACTCAATGGGTTTGATGCGTTGATAACTTGCACACCTTAAAATGCATGGTCTAGCTAATCTAAATATGCTAGTACTGGAAATTAAACTAATAAATGTTCATATTCTATTAGTATTGTAGTTAGTCACAAATAGTATGATTTTATGGAATAGGCCAAACTAACTAATTTTCCCAGATTATTTATGTACTTTGGACTCTCTAGTTTAATTGCCATTCGTTGGCTTCTTTCTTGCTACCACAATAAATGAACTTTCCATTGCATATAATTCTTGTTTTACCAGCAGAACCGTAAGCAAACAAAAACGTAATCTTCAAAATCATGTTTTAAATGGTTGTGGTGACCCAAAATAGTTATTTGAAAGTGTAATTATGTTTGCATGTCCTAGGGGCTGTATATAAAATAAAAAACATTAAGATCTCTAGAGAACAACCTTGTGGGACACCATATTAAACAAAAAAAAATACATATTTATTAACAAATTACAATCTGTCAAATAAGATCCAACCCAGTGACGAGTATGTTTGTGTAAACTAACCACGTTTTAAACCACTCCATGCACACTAAATAGACACAGCAAAAGCAGGAATTAATTACACAATCCAGTCCAAAAGCATGGACATATGAAAGCATTGTGGGATCTGCATTTAAAAGGAAGGATAACAAAGCTGACATTTGCAGCTGGGCATCTAAAACCCAAGGGGTCTTTGAGATTCTGTTTTTAGCTGATCTGCTTTACTGGATAAAAAAGAGGTTTTTTCTTTACTGTTTTGTGTCAGAAATGTAATAAAAAGTTTTAAATACATTTCCAAGCTAAAACAATCAGTTCCTGCATATATGCATAACTGGCTCTTTATTTTATTTTATTTATTAAACATGTTTTTTTTTTCTTTTTACTCTCCACCCATTACCTACTAAAACAATGTGTGTACATATCAGAACAGCTAAACTTATAGTACATGGTCAAAAAAAATACACCCCTTCTAATTTTTAATTTTCATCAAGCATTTTATCCTGGTTAGGGTCACAGTGCGTCTGGTTCATTCGGAAACACTGAGTGCATGGCAGGAAAACCCTGAACAGGCTGCCAGTCCATCACAGGGCTTCAGCCACAACCCCAATAATGCATAGTACATCATGTTACAATGTTCATGACTCTACATATGAAACATTTTATGGAGATGGAGTTAATAGGATGTGAAAGGATAGCAGAAGAGAAACCAGCTCAAAAGAAACATCAGTGCTTGTGAGTGCTTTTGGTTTTGTTGAGTATTTACCCTTGGATACGGAACAAGATTCTTGACATTTTACGCTGTGCTGCAAATAAAAACACAACAGTGTGTTCCTTCCCTCCATTCTGCTGTTAATGTGCTGTCAAGAGGCACTGCCATTTTCTACTCAGCCTTCTCTACACCTAAACAGAACCAGCACCATCTTTGCCTGAGCTGAGGATATTTCCATCAATGTGTAGAACAAGACCACTGATTGCAGGACATTTCCTCATCCGCCTTCCTTAATGTGTTTGTGTTCTGGCTAGTATGGCAGAAACCAATCTGATTACTCAGTTAGCTGTGGTGACTTTGTTTGGTGGTAATTGTTTGGCATGTTCTAATTTAGTCACATTTCTGTTGTGAATTTGCCGGGTGCTGCCAAGTCCTACAGACTCTTTCTCTTTTATTTGGTGCTTTTAATGTGTAGTTTTAAACTTTACATTTGCGACAGAGCTCCAACAAGGTCAAGCTGAAGCAGCAATTCTCTCAGGCCTCTAATCTACCCTGCCTTCACCTGCTAGTGAAGTGTCCCTGATTGTTTATGGTGTGTGTGGTGTTGAAGGGTTGTTGCTTTACCCTGGTCTTTCTGATTGCTCTAATCTCTGTTCTTGCTGATTGATTTTGATGTTTGTTGCTGTCTAAAACACAGTTTAGCTGCCTGGGCAAAATAGTACATAGGTTGCAAAGGATTTCACCAGTAGGAAATTTGTCGGGACATTAGGTGGCATACCAGTATCTGCCATTAAAACGGTTTTGACCATAAAACAAATATGATTTACTATGTTATGTCTGTGTTTAATTAGAAATGGATAATTAGAATGGCCATTAAGATAATACATGTTTTAATTAATTCAACAGTAAAACATTTCCCCCATTGCTTTGCGTGTTTTAATGAACTATGCTAAACCCATTTAATACAAGACATTCAGGAAAGCATAAATTGCCCTGCTATGTGGAAGAAAAAATAATAATATTATTATTATTACTTTATTATTATAAAGATAATATATTTTTTTTATTTGGGGCAACCATGCATGGTACAAACATTCTGTGTGCTAAATATGTTTTTACAGAACTATATTTTTTTGTCTTATGGTCCAAAAGAAATATGTAAGTAAAGCTGTCATTAGTGTTGGATTGTACATATTGAGGACTGAGGCACACTCAAGCAAAGCCATCATTTGTAGTTACAGAAAAAAAGTACCCAAATTGTTAGGCTAATAAACACTGGCAAACAACAGCAAGAGCCGTTATCTCTGAATATTTTTGAGGGTGGCTTTGTTTAAACATGTCTTTGCTACATCATTATACTTCGGCAAGTTATGTCTTGTCCAGCACATAGTTTCACCAAATTTTACCATTTTAGGTAAAACTATTTTAAGAAGAGCGATCTTTAAAACCAACTTTGCTGTTTAGCCTTAACCTTTAACCTTTAACTACATTTAAACTTGCTCGAATAGTATGATTCTCAGCCACACTCACACTCATCTTCTAATGTGAAAACACAAGGCTGCAGATGACGTCCCTCTCTGATCCTTTGCCTTACGAAACCAAGCAGGAGAGCTGTATAATTACCTTTGATGCTAATCTCATTTTCGGCTTAAAAACACTTACGGTTGACTTTGCATGAATGCCCGTGCTGATATGTTTAGTATAACAGCATAAACTTTAGTAGTTTTTTGTCTGCTAAGTATGGATTATTAGCTTTAAATTATAGGACCATGTAAAAAAAAATGCTGGAAAATGATGGTTATCTTATATTAAAGAGTTTTAAGAAATAAAAAAAATTAAGTAAACACACCCTGACAAGTGCTTTGTCTCACAATGGATAAGAGATTTTGGACCTGTTTATGGACCTGTTACTATTGGCATTTCAGTGGACAATTAATTGTTGCACTCATGCTGTATAATCAAAATCATGTGGACACCCCTGTAGTTCATGTAATTCAGCCACAGCTACTGCTGACAAATGTACAAAATCAATCATTTAAAAAACAGCAGAAGTATGGAGGCTGTTATAGCCGCAATAGGATACTTTTGGCCATGCACCTACAGGGGTTGGACAAAATAACTGAAACACCTGGTTTTAGACCACAATAATTTATTAGTATGGTGTAGGGCCTCCTTTTGCGGCCAATACAGCATCAATTCGTCTTGGAAATGACATATACAAGTCCTGCACAGTGGTCAGAGGGATTTTAAACCATTCTTCTTGCAGGATAGTGGCCAGGTCACTACGTGATGCTGGTGGAGGAAAACGTTTCCTGACTCGCTTCTCCAAAACACCCCAAAGTGGCTCAATAATATTTAGATCTGGTGACTGTGCAGGCCATGGGAGATGTTCAACTTCACTTTCATGTTCATCAAACCAATCTTTCACCAGTCTTGCTGTGTGTATTGGTGCATTGTCATCCTGATACACGGCACCGCCATTGGATGCACATGGTCCTCCAGAATGGTTCGGTAGTCCTTGGCAGTGACGCGCCCATCTAGCACAAGTATTGGGCCAAGGGAATGCCATGATATGGAAGCCCAAACCATCACTGATCCACCCCCATGCTTCACTCTGGGCATGCAACAGTCTGGGTGGTACGCTTCTTTGGGGCTTCTCCACACCGTAACTCTCCCGGATGTGGGGAAAACAGTAAAGGTGGACTCATCAGAGAACAATACATGTTTCACATTGTCCACAGCCCAAGATTTGCGCTCCTTGCACCATTGAAACCGACGTTTGGCATTGGCACGAGTGACCAAAGGTTTGGCTATAGCAGCCCGGCCGTGTATATTGACCCTGTGGAGCTCCCGACGGACAGTTCTGGTGGAAACAGGAGAGTTGAGGTGCACATTTAATTCTGCCGTGATTTGGGCAGCCGTGGTTTTATGTTTTTTGGATACAATCCGGGAACATCCCTTTCAGACAGCTTCCTCTTGCGTCCACAGTTAATCCTGTTGGATGTGGTTTGTCCTTCTTGGTGGTATGCTGACATTACCCTGGATACCGTGGCTCTTGATACATCACAAAGACTTGCTGTCTTGGTCACAGATGCGCCAGCAAGACGTGCACCAACAATTTGTCCTCTTTTGAACTCTGGTATGTCACCCATAATGTTGTGTGCATTGCAATATTTTGAGCAAAACTGTGCTCTTACCCTGCTAATTGAACCTTCACACTCTGCTCTTACTGGTGCAATGTGCAATTAATGAAGATTGGCCACCAGACTGGTCCAATTTAGCCATGAAACCTCCCACACTAAAATGACAAGGATTTTGTCCAACCCCTGTACATTTTAAGTAACTGATTTCTATGTATTATCAACTAATATTTTGGTCCAAATATACAAATTATTTAAAGATTAAACATGTTGTGTGAGTAGGATTAAGGTAATATTGCTTTGACTGAAAAATTTATTTGAGCATAAATGTACTGACAATATATCCAGATGAGCCAAAACCCGCTTAATATGATGCTAAAACAGATCTGACTCTACATGACATCTAAAAAAAGTCCTGCTGTATCTGTGCCATGACATTACCAACAGGTCTTTCAACTTTGGAATGTTGCAAGGTAGACGGTCCTACAGTGAATCCTGGTGCCATCTGTTCCTTAAATTAACAATTCAGGCGTGACCAGCTACCCACATGATCATGGAGAAAACAGGATTCACTGAACCGTCCAGCATTAATCTGAACTCTAAGCTTGTTTCTTCTGACCTTCACTTCCACATGGAGACAGATGTGATAACCCCTCTTAAAAAATTTACAACTTTTAAATCAACTCCACCCTTGGCAGAGCTGCCATGTGGCTACAAATCTCACATTATTTCATGTCATGTCAGAAAGGGATCAAAAGGTTTTCTGGTTCTGCAGGCCATAGTTGATAGTTGATCATAGCTATGATGAACAGGTTATTTAGTTTGATGTGTTTTGTTTAACCTTTACTTTAGATCATACCGATGTATTAAAACTTATAACACAAACTGTAGCTCTCAAAGATCTTTCCTGCAGAACAAGAATTTAAGCAGAACTCACCACATAATACGTCAGCCACATGTCTCATCAGCAGATTTAGGGCGGTCACGATGTGCTCTATATTCTTATTTTCCTCTGGGCCTACAAACAGCCTAAACTTAAAGATAAGCTTAAAAAAACAAAATGCCTTAAAATGTCATAGCAAACAAATCCGCAAACAAAAAGTGTTTCGTTTCAGCCACAAGTTTCGAGTGGTGACCAACATGCAAAATTTATAGGAGAGCTCATATAAATGAGGTGTAAGGGATGATAGCTTGGTGGGTAGCACTGTCACTTCACAGCTAGAAAGTCCTGGGTTTGATTCCCAGGTGGAGGGGTTTGAGTCCTTACTGTGTGGAGTTTGCATGTTTTCCCCATGTCTGTATGGGTTTCCTTTGGGAGCTCCGGTTTTCTCCCACAATCCAAAGACGTGCAAGTGAGGTGAATTGGATAGACAAAATTGCCCATGACTGTGTTTGACATTAAACTTGTGAACTGATGAATCTTGTGTAACCAGTAAGTACCTGTCCTGTCATGTGTAAAACATGATGTTAAAATTATAAATAAAACTAACTAACTAAATTAACGCTAAATAAATCAGGGATTTCAATAAAGATATATATAACTTTAAATTTGTATTGTATGAAGTATGAGAAAATAAACACAAAAAACTTGAAGGTAGATTTAAATGGTGGCATGATGGCGCAGCTAATAACCTTGCAGGTTGTAGTACAGCAACAAGGGTTCTGGGTTCAATCTCTGTCTGTCTAGCATGTATTCCTGCATTATACCCTAGACAGGTGGTACCTAACCCACTGCAACTCTAAGCAAATTAGTGAAAATGCATAAATAAATAAGTAGTAATGTTAATGATGATAATATAAAATGTAATAAATATATTTAGTATTTCAGGCTTTTGGGAACTATAAAGCAATATACATATATACATAGTACTCTCCTGGTATTGTGTCTTGGTATAGATTTCTTTGAGAATGTATTTGTTGTAGAATCACCAAACATTACATTAACAGACCTGCCATAATGTCAGAAACAATATATAAATTTTCTTATTATTGACAACATCCAGCAGCAGCAGCACAAGTGTATTTGTGGAAAATTTTTGTTGACAGATCACGCTGATTACAGCTTTCCATCAACGCTTTGCCTGCTCATGACTAGCTGGTTTGCCTTTCGTGCTGCCAGGCTATCACAGGCTGCTGACAGTATCCAGATTAGCTTTTCCCGCTACCTTCTCCAGATTAGAGATTTTGTTTGTGGCAGGGTATGTGGTCTGGTCTGTCTGTCTGTACTATTTGCTCTCTTGCTCATTTATCCAACTATGAAAATAAACACAAAATGAATATAAAAGAGGGTGGCACAATAACATAATGCATAAAGAATACATTATAATTTGATAACAATATCGGTTTATTAATCTATTGCTAGAGATATGTAACACACACTCACTGTCTTAAACGCTTATCAGGGTCGCTCGCTGGGGGGGATTGGGGGGTGCTGGAGCCTATCCCAGCTTTTCAATGGGCTCAAGGCAGACAGTAACACCCTGGCCAGTCCATCGCAGGGCATACACACACATACACACCCACACACTCATTCACCTATAGGCTGACGTATATTTTAACGAACCACTTACATCCTTTTACAGCCCCCTCTCCTGAGATTACGTCCATAGCTGTCCTTTTCTCTTCATCCTTTGACCACCATATATTATACCAGCTTTTAGACTTTACTGGAAATTATCTTCTAAAGGGGTGTAATTTTGAGATAATTGCACAGTATGCAGGCTCATGTCAGGCTTGCTCTGCAGCTTAGATTGTTTGTTAACGTCTTTATTTCCAGCAGAATGGCAGGTTTGCTATGAACCGTAACACCCTTTATTAGACATCAAATGGAGTTCAAAAAGTCTCTAATAAATGACTGAGCATATAAATGTGACATTTGGTAGGAGATGCATCAGGGTGCATTACAGGCTGGTGTAATTACAGAGTGTACGCTTGAGACCAGTGTAACACTCTAGGTGTTAATTTAACAAAAGTAAATTTGCTGTGTGGGCTGAGGATAGAGACAGGCCTGGTAGCTTGGCAGACTGTATTGTTTACCATGTAGTTGTTTTTCCAAATTGTAAAGCCCTTCTTGTGTTTTAATGAAAATGAAAGCTATAAAGCATTACTTCTTGGCCGAATTTCTTTCATCTTGGCGGTGGTACAACTGGCTGTTGGAAAATATAAAAAAAACCGTTGTCTTTATATTTATTTAAAGCTAATAGAAATTACAGCAAAACATTTACTATATGACTTAAAGTATGTGGACACCTGACCATGAGCTTGTTGGGCATCTCATGTATGGTATTAAATAAGAGTGACCTCTATGTGATCTTGAGCTATAGCAACAGCTATTCTTCTGAGCTGACTTCTCACAAGACTTTGAAGTATGTCTGTGTGAATTTGTGCCCATTCAGTCAAAAAAGCATTTGTATAGCTGGGCACTGATGTTGGTCTCAGTGGATGTTCCAGTTCATTCCAAAGCTGTACAGTGGGGCTAAGATGTAAAGAAATAATAACAAATAATAATAATAAAAACTGTCTCTTAAGATATGGTTTAAAGTTTGGTTAGGAGAAACAGAGCCAGGTTGAAGACCTTGTGAATGAATTAGAATGCTAATTGTAAACCAGGTCTTTTCATCCAACATCAGTGTTTGACCTCACAAATGATGTATGACTGTATGGCCACAAATTGAGAGCCCAAAGGGAGGTCCATCACTATATTAATGGCCGTGCTTCTGAAATTGTGTGTTCAATATGCTCATGGTCAAGAGTGTCTGCTTTGTAGACCATTGGCTAAAACTGGTATAACCTTTCATTGAAATGTCAGGAATAGCATCATTGTGGGGATGCAGTGAAGGTCAGCTTCATCAACATTTCCTTGAACAAAGAATAAGATGATATTGTTAGCACAATGCATCTTTGCACAACCAACCTTGAGTAACTTTATTTAACATTTAATTCCTAATAAGTTCTTGCTGTGCATTCTTTTGCATTAATCAATATGCCATTGTTTTCTATGGTTCACTTTAAATGCATTGTATTCTTTTTGCCTGTAAAATGTTACGGTCAGTTGGTAAATGAGTTTTCTCTCGGACTTTGTGCTATTTTTGTGGAATAGTAATGAAGTGTATACTACATTGGCACAGCATACACTTTTGTGTTGCATGCATCCATCCAAGGACTCCAGCATATATGTCTGAGGTTTGGTATGTTATCCCATTGTTTGTGTAGTTTTTTTGGTCCTTGGTTTCCTCAGACCTTCCAAAGCTTGTCAGTACGTGAACTGGTTGCTCTTATTTCCCCAAGAATTAGCCGTGGGTGGTTGAATGCGTAATGCAATGATACTGACTGGTGCATAATCTAGGGTCATGATATTTGGGCTCTTGTGCTCCAGAGGTAAAATAGCCTGCATTAAGGTGAATATAAGGCAGATCAGACCACTGTGAATACACATCGTTTTGGACTTAAAACTGGCTGCACACAATAGAAGACGAAGACCACCAACTGTAGATGATTAAAATGCATATGGAATTTACTGCTCAAGCTCTAATCTCTGTTATAGCTAAAGAATGACTGCATTTAATGTCACACAGTGTTCTGCTAAAAAGTCCCAGTAAATCAGCTGTTGTTATGGAAACAACAAATGAATAAGAATATGTGGACATCTGATCATGAATTAGTTGGACATCAAAAATAGCTCACACTTAACATTTCAGTTCATCAATTCAGCCCTAAGGTGTTCGGTTGGTCTGAGGTTGACAAACCACGTCAAACTACTAAACTCTCAATAGCTCCCCCTTTTGGAGAAACTTCCTGCTAAGCTTAGGAATGTGAGTCAATATGTGAGCAAAAACAGTTTACAAATGACTGAGCAAGTGTTACATTGCAGATTAGCTGTGTAGTCTGAGTGTGTTGTATTTTCTTCTTATTATTATTATTCACCTCAGCCAAAGTGATTAAAACACACCTAATTAACGTCCTCTTTCTTGAAGGTTAATGTTACCTAAATTTAATGTCTGTAAAGATGATCACAAAGAGAAAAAATAACAGTGGTTATGGTTTACTCAAGCCTGAGAAATATGTCCTAAAAAGGAGGATGGTGTAATGGTGTAAGGGAGTGTGTTTCTCTGCTGAGAGAATTACGACACTTTGTGTTGGTGTAAATAACAGAATGAGGTGCAGGTATGTATTTAAATGGAATTATGTTACAGTCGGAGGAAACATATATTTAGGTCTGAATCATAAGTGCGTAAAAGCACCCGGAATGTCACATTCCTTCTCCACCCAGAGGTCTGATCTCCACCCAGAGATGTTGTGTCCTTCCTTTTAGGGGTTGTTTCTAATACTTTTGCTCAGTCAGGGGGTCTGGAAGTAAATGTGTGTGTGTGTGTGTGTGTGTTTGTGTTTGCATGGGGCACGAGGTTGACTGTAGGCGGGACGGGGGACCAAGGGATCGGGGGCCGACTATGACACGGGATCTTTGTGCTTGAGCGTCCAGGGAGCACATTCTCCCCTTTTTAAGCCAAATGGCTCCTGCTTATGACATCATTGCCCACAGCCGGGCAGGGAGAAAACTTGGAATGGCAAACAGAAGGAAGGCATTGTAGGAGAGACAGGGTATAGAAGAGGAAACAGCACCAGATGAGCCTTCCACATACACACTCAGGAGGAAGAGGAGGAGGAGGAAAGGGAGGAGGAGGTGGAGAGGAGGGAAATGGAAGGAGTAGCCAGGAAAGGGTTTGTGTTGTGCTGGGCAGGGTTTCAGTGCCTCTTCTCAAAGACCTATAGTTATACTGAGCTTAATTTCAGTCATGCCAACTTTATGGACTTTAATAGGACTCCAAGGCTCTCAGGGATCATTTAAAGAGATTTAGCTTGGATGGGAGATTTAATTAACCATTGATAAGAAGTTGGAGAAGATTCAATAAGAGGTAAATGTGTTTATCACTAACGTAATGCAAAACAAATCTCTGATCTTAAGGAAGGAAGGAAAGTTAGAAATCAGAAATTTTATTATCTGTGTGTATACACTAATCTGCATGATTTCTGCATGTAAACATATCACTTAACGTAAAGGGTGTGTCTAAATTACTATTCTCTTAGAATTACTTATACATTTATACACAAGTTTACCAAGTTGTGGACAGTTTTAGTTAGCTCACTGAAAAATAACTTTCCCTTTCTTATGTTTTACATTCCAATTGTATTTTTATTTCCCACCACTAGGTTCATTATATACACATGGACAGATATGTCACTGTGTTTATTGTGTATACAGACTTTACAGTGATAATTTGGGTCCCAGAATGCTAAAGGCTAAGTGCTCAGTTTTGACATGCTGTCTATTTAAAAAAATAGTGGCATGAAAGTTAAATTGCCTTTGTGGTTGTAAAGTTAAACTTAAGTCAAAAAATTTTGTAAAACTTTGTGTACCTTGCACTGTAGGGTCTTTAAGACATTTGTGAATGTGTTTATGTGGTGACTATTAAGAATTTGGTAAATTATTACATTTACATTTACATTTTCAGCATTTAGCAGACGCTTTTATCCAAAGCGACTTACACAATGAGCGGAACACGATGAGCAATTGAGGGTTAAGGGCCTTGCTCAGGGACCCAACAGTGGCAACTTGGTGGTGGCGGGGCTTGAACCGGCAACCTTCTGTTTACTAGTCCAGTACCTTAACCACTGAGCTATCACTGGCCCTTATTAGTTATAAGCCAACTTATTAGTTGGCTTTTCACTTATTATTTTGTCACAGTATGACCGCTGTCAGAAAATAAGTGTCGTAATTTAGTAACAGTTTGGAACTGTTCATTGGTAAAGTCAATAAACGCCATGTGTTTGTCTTTATGCATGGCACTTTGATTGTTCACTCACTCACTGACTGCGAGAGTCGCGGGGGGTGCTGGAGCCTGTCCCAGCTTTTCAATGGGCACAAGGCACACAGTAACACCCTGGATGGGGCGCCAGTCCATCGCAGTCCATCGCAGGGCAGACACACACACATACACACACTCATTCACCTATAGGGCAATTCAGTGTCTCCAATTAACTTAACTGCATGTTTTTGGACTGTGGGAGGAAACCCACGCAGACACAGGGAGAACATGCAAACTCCGCACAGAAAGGACCCGGACTGCCCCGCCTGGGGATCGAACCCAGGACCTTCTTGCTGTGAGGCTACATTGCTACCCACTGAGCCACCATGCCGGCCTTGATTGTTCACTGCAAATATATATATACATACTACCAAGTGAAAATGCAGGCGTCCTTTGTTCCTCATAAAGTATTAATTGCTAAAATGTTCTTCAACTTAAGATCCTTTTAGATAATGATAATTTAAAATGATGATTTTATAATGTGATGTTTGGGGGGTATATGAAGGTAGAAGATAACCATTTGTTGGTGTTATCTGTTTAAAACCATGCTCATAGTGGATTGGCTGCTCTATATTGCCCCTAAGCGTGAGTAAGTGAATGAATGAGTGATGCACTGCAATGCATTGGAAGGAATTTAAGTAAATACACTCAGAGTAACTCCCTATTTGGAATGTTTGCTAGCTTGCTGCTTTCATCTGAGCTAGATGTTAATTAAGCATCAGAGCTTGATACATTTTATGACTAAATAATAATGACCTCAGTTCATTCTGATCTGGTCAGGTCATGTTATTTATTTATAGGTATGGGTGGGAGCGTTGACTGTCTCTGACTTTCTTGCTGTGTTGAAATCAGCATGTATGCAGCAGATATGCAGTGTATCAGCCAACAAAATACAGTATTAATTAGTGGCAAATTAGAACATTATTAATTTACTATTTGTATATACAGTACATTTTGTAGTCAAATGTATGTAGACACCACCTTATTTAGTTAATGTGTTTTCACTACACCTGTTGCTAACGTGTATAAAATCAATTGTATAAAATAGATTATGAACCTTGTTTCAGTATGAATTTGCTCTTGTGTACAAATTCCAGAAAGGCACGATATGATGTGGAGTGACTCCAGTGGATTGCTCAGAACCCTGACCTTTACCCCATTGAAGGACATGGTGATGAAATGAAAGCTTTTCTGATAAAGCAAACATGTGAAAGCAAAAGTGTTTTTGCCATAAAACCAACCTAAAGTTTAGATTACTCTGCACAAATATTAATACACATTTTAATTAGGTAAGCCAGGAATGCATATCCTTCATCACTTGTGTTAGACTGCAAAAGTCTTGAGGATAGCTGAGCTATGCCGGGAATGTCAGAGGCAGCTCAGCGGGTGTCCACTTCCCCCCACAGAGAGCGAGACTTATTACAGTCCAAGCTGGCAGGAAGCATGACCAGGACTAGGATTTAGAGAACATGAGAGACAGGGAGTGTGCTAGGGTCACAAAGCTTGACTGGGTGTTCTTCTGAGAAATGTTTAGAGTTGGGGGGGTAGGTTTGGACAAGAAATGTGTATCCTATATCAAACTAGATGAAAGCAGGCACTGAACTATCAATGATGGTGGTTTAGGGCTTAGTGGTATGATATGTGTTTAGTATCACTCTTAATTCCATGTAAAATGCATGACATATACATGACATATAATACAATGTGATTAGCTCACTGTGGTTATTTTCCCCTGAGGACTTTAGAGTGCCAGTATGTCCCTGCAGTGACCAACAGGGAGAGTATATCACAAAAGCCTAAAGGAGGAATACCCATCTGCTATTTAGTTCTTAAAAACATGCTTCAGATGACCTAAAATCAATGCTTATTTTCAAGTGAATAATTTACTTTGCCCATTAAAGAGTTATCTGGAGCAGGCAGAAAATTGGGGTGGAAAGAATACCAGTTCTTCTTTAAATGTTAACATTACCATAACTTCATAATGAAATTTTGAACAAACACTATTGGGCCAAAGGTATATGGACACCTGAAATGGACACATTTGGCCAAACACCCAAACTACTTACTGAGTTTAGGTGTTTTAGCCACAGCCAAAGTCTATGCACCTGTTCACAAAGTAAAAACCACAAAGACGTGCTTTGTTAAGTTTGAAGGAACTCCAAGGGCCTGCACTGAACTCAAATACCTTAAATATCTCCCATTTTTGTTTTATGTTTTATCCATATGCAGAGAAAAAAATTACATTTTGCGCTAACATGGTAGAGCTTTGGACTATCAATCAAAAGGTTGAGAGTTTGAATCCTGGCTCTGCCATACTGCCACTGTTGGGCCCCTGAGCAAGGCCCTTAATCCTGTCAGCTCCAGGGGCGCCATACAATGGCTGACCCTGCGCTCTGACCCCAGCTTCCAAAAAAGCTGGGATATGCAAAGAAAGAATTTAGTTGTACTGTACACCTGTATATGTATAAATGACAATAAAAGCCATTCTATATCCTATTCTATCTATTCTATTTTATTTCTCTATGGTATTCTGCATGAATTCTATATGCCACACATGTTTAGAGGTCCCTTTTCAATTATTTATATTCAGGATCAGATTGCCTGGGTCAGAGTTTAAGAGACCCATTATCCTTTACATTTTATCATGGTGTCCTCCTTCATTATTCATGATGTCCATGCAATGATTCTTTTCAGCTTTGTGTCCTGCGCAGATTATATAAACACAACAATTATTAAGAAGCTTATGGGCATCCTAAACTTTACAAAGACAT
This sequence comes from Trichomycterus rosablanca, assembly GCF_030014385.1. Lineage (NCBI taxonomy): Eukaryota > Metazoa > Chordata > Actinopteri > Siluriformes > Trichomycteridae > Trichomycterus > Trichomycterus rosablanca. The sequence continues at coordinate 7,612,080 of NC_086005.1, forward strand.
GATTTATTGTATATGTACCCTATAAGATTATATAATCGAGTGTAAAGTGCTAATTTGCTGTTTGTTTGTTTTGTTTTTAAGAAATCATCCCAGCTTATAGAAGATGAGGCTGAACTCAAAAGTGAGAAAAGTCTGAGGAGTGTCAGTTTCTTAGAGCCAGTCAGTGTAATACCTGGAGGCCAGATCAACATGGAGCTTGAGGCACAAAGTGAGAGCTATATTAACCATGCTACAATTGGTCAGAATGGCATGAGGCACAGAGGAGAGGTGCTAGACACTGAAGTTGCCCAGGAAATCCGTTATCTTGATGAGGTCCTTGAGGCCAACTGCTGTGACCCTGGAACTGAAATGACTTCAAATGGAACCATGTACCAGGCAATATGTGTTGATGGAAATGGGCCATCTGTTCATGTTTCTGATGCATCCTCATCACTTAGTTATGAAGTACTTATTGAGGGGAAAAAACAGTCCACTTATGTTGAGGACAGCAGTAACAAACCAAACGGTCACACAGAACTAATGGGGGGCAACTATAATAGTTCACCTGATAAAGAAACAACACTATTTAAGAAAGAAGCCCGTTTTGAGCTGCGATCTTTCTGTGAAGAGAAAAAGCCTTCAAAACTTTTTGACACACCAACAGAGAAAGAAATAAGGGTGAAGAAGGTCAGACCTTCAGAGGAGGTTGCAGAGCTGGAGAAGGAACGCTTAGAGCTTATTCGAGAGCAAGCGGTCAAAAAAAATCCAGGGATTGCAGCAAAATGGTGGAATCCACCACAGGAAAAGAGTCTTGAAGAGGAGCTGGAACCAGAACAATTAGAGTCCCTCAGAAGATATGAAGAGAGGAAGCAGAAGAGACCTGAAGTGAACCGAGCGCCACAAACTTCCACCAAACACACTGTTTCCTTTATTCAACCTGAAGTAGGAAATAAGGAAGACATAGTTGTTCAGGGCATTGATTTCTCTGCAGCACGCCAACAATTTCTCCAGATGGAGCACAATAAGCAACAGCAAACCACAAGAAGAAGTGTGGCTCCCCAGATCTACTCTGCCAAACCTTTCTCCAGAACCTCAACAGATTTTGACTGGTCAAGTAGCTCATTTACAATAACCAGCCATGCTGGAGTCACCATGGAAGATGAAATAAACCCTTTTAAAGTTGAAAAAGTTTTCTGCAGCTCTGGAGTTTACCCCATCCAAAACACGGACAATATAACTGACCCAGAACTGAAAAACGATGAATTCACATGTGCCCGAGCAGTGATGACTATCCTCAAGGATGAAGATTCTGATTTGCACCAGCAATCCTTGAACAGTTCCTATCATCCAGAGGAAATAGACTCTGGGCTAGATGACCTGTCTCTTAGATCACAGGATACAGCTGTTCTTGAGACCTTGTCCAATGATTTTAGCATGGATAACATAAGTGACAGTGGTGCCTCCAATGAGACCATGAGCGCCTTGCTGGAGAACTCCCTTGGAGAATATTCCTTTCCCTCTACACCAATGGCCACAACACCTATCAATGGAAAACTTGAGAGCTGCACCAAATCACCAGACAGCTTTACAGAGGATGAACTGGAATATCATGCTGGCATCCTGGTCCAAAATGCAATCCAACATGCCATTGCACATCAGAACAACCAGTGGGAACCTCTACAGGCCATGCAGCAGTCCTCACCAATCCCTGAAAGGCACTTGGAGATTTCAGAATCCTCACCAGCAGTGCAGGAAGACAAATTGTTTTTTGTGCCAACACCTAAGGAACCATCTCCTGTGCAAGAAAAGAAAACTCCTAAAATTACCATAGAGGTGCCCTCAATTCAGGAGACTTCATCTAGTCGAGTGAATAATTACAAGCCTCCAAGTCGTTCTCCCCCACCGAGTGAGAAACCAGAGTATAGCTATTTCAGTAAATATTCTGAGGCAGCAGAGCTCCGAAGTACAGCATCTGTGGCCCGTGGACAGGATGTAGAGGTCACATCAGGGCCTTTCAAACTGCGCTCACGCAAGCAGAGGACTCTGTCCATGATTGAGGAAGAAATTCGGGCTGCCCAGGAACGAGAAGAAGAGCTTCGAAGAAATCGACAGACCCAGAGCTTGCGCCCCAGCATCAACCCTGTTCACAAGCAGAAGACCAATAGCCTTCCACCTAAATTGGTTCTTACTGGAAAGACAGCTCCTGGTAAGTCAGTTCACTTTTGAAAAAATAATGCCTTAAATTATGGCAGCAGGACGTTATTTTTGCTTTTTATGTTTGAGTGTGTCCTATAATAACCCAGTTATCATGCTATTCTACATTTAACAGCAATTTAGTTTAGCATCTGCTAATGGTATTTTCAGAAGTAAATGTGATTCCAAGAACTAATGGAAAACATATGAACTAAATTATGGCTGGCAGGATGTTTAAAATTGCATCAGGTAGCCAAAATGAAATGCACCTTAGAGGCAAATTAAAACAGTCAGTGGTCCTTATTTGCACCTCATACTTAAATAAAAAAGCTATAGATAAATATTTCCTCTGTGAGTTTATCTACCACCACTACAGAGAACATCTGTCTATGTGATTTGTTTTGAATTTATAATATGTTTTGCTAATGATCAGTGGTAACTCCAAAAAGTGAACATTAGCTAACTTGCTTAATAACTCTTAATTTTCATTAGGCAGCATTTCTGAACTAATATTGCAGATATTATAGATACACTTAGGTAACTCAGGTCTACTTTTATTTAATGTCAACCCCTGAGGCTTGTTAAATAAACAGCTGAGTGAGCCCAATTATCCTTAAGCTAAATAAAGTCAAAACAAGAACCTTCTTAATTGGCATGAAGGTGGTGCTCACCCTTGGAGTCCAAGGCTGTAAAGATCAAGTCACAAATCTTTATGTAGTTCTGTCAGTTCACCATCTTAAAACAGAACATAACTTAAGATAACAGAAGCTTATTAATACCTTCATCAACAGCGTTGGCTATTGCAATGCCATTTTTTACAGGTCTCCCAATGAAAAAGGTGGGGTTTGAACTAGTGATCTTATGATTTGTCCAGGATCTTAACAACTGAGCTACTACCCTAATTGATTCATTCATTCATGCCAATAGGAGAACTATAGGAACCAACTTTTAGAAGATTCATTGATTTAAATCAGTGCTGAAATGATTACTATTCCTCTGTGCCTTCAGTTCAGATCTAATTTTAGCGCTTTACCTCAGTTTATCATAGTATTTGATTTAGGCTACTTTAAGCATTTTAATTTATGTATATTTAATATTATTTTACTGTAAAGCACTTACTGAATTGCTCATGGACATGCAATGCTGTACAATGCTGTAAAGTCTACACTGAGAGTCATTATACCAAGCTGTTAATTGAGTTATTGAGTTTAAACATTAGTTTAAGTAACATGCTAATGCTACATTAATTATCTTTAAATGGTGTGGGGTAACAAACATTTCTTTAGGAGTCGAGCGCTGCCCTCTGGAGGCTTCATTGAGAAATATTGTGTGTTAAAGTCTCTTTATTCAGTGGTTATGTGAGGTAATACTGACTCAGCAGTGTATTCGTTTACTCAACATTCTTGTTGTATTAAAGGCATTTGTAACTGGTCAATTTATACAGTTGTACCATTGTGGCATAAAATACGTTATACTATTTGTTAAACTGCAAATTTACAGTTTTTATTATTATTTAAGTTGCCAACCTCAGTTTTGTTTGCATATTTACTAAATCAAATGGTTCTAAGTCTGTCACAAAGTCATTTCTGTTTTGATATCGCAATCTAATATCTAACTTTGAATAAAGAACAAAGAGACTTCTCAGTCCCTCACAGAAAGGCTTATCTGTCTTGCATAAGAATAAAAAGAGCTAGTTTGGCAAGTGTAAGCTGGCATCAGTTTAATGAGTTTAAATAAATTCTGATATAATAATAAGTTCTAACTGCTTGAGGATTTATACCTTTATTTTAAAACACTGTGAATTTAATCTTTGCTCTGAATTTATAAGAAACCGTGTGAAAACAAAAAAACTACAGATTTAAAGATATTTATTATGTTTGTTTTGAAGCAACATGGTCTTCAACAGTCAAATTGACTTGACAGCATTTTAAGATGTGTATAAATATTAAAGACTAATTATAACATGGCTATTGTTGTTGAATATATATGTAGTCTTATCATGTAAAATGGATCTTTGTCATCCTTTGTCAAGCCACATAGGACTGCTAAATGCTATACACAAAACTGTTTATTCTGCTATTAAAAATGACCACTGTAATCAAGATTTTTAGGAATTCAGTCTCAGCTTAAATTCTTTAATTTAAATTGACTTCAACATAAATTAGGAATGACAGTCTGGAACTACAGGCAAACAGTAAGTGTTCTGTCCTGGGTTTTTACTGTACTTGGGACATCATCAAGAATGCATCTTAGCTTTCTCATTTCCCTTGCTCAGTGTTCCCTAACATGGAAATGTAATATGATCAGCTGGAACATATTTCTTAAAGAAAAATACCCAGTTACTGGTCAGGTCTGAGTAATAGATCTTTAGTAGCTCAGTCAGCACCAAATACAACACACACAGTACTTATAATTACTGTGTGAGTTGTATTTTTTTACACAATGAGCCACAGGAAGTATAATAAAATTAAGCTAACATTGACTGAAAGCTAGCTAAAAGCTGTCCACTTGTGGATTTGTATCCCCTGTTAACATTAATTCTTTGAATTCTGCATTATGAGTCCTGCAGAATCTCACTCACATCGTCCATTCACACTTTTTTTTTTTTTTTTTTCATTTATTTAGGTAAAATTGAAAAGATTCGTCCTGCTCCTCCTGTATCTCCAGCTTCTTCAGACGGTCCACTCCCTCCCTCACCTCTCTCTGATATGGGGAGTGATGACTCAGGTGGGAGCCAGAGGCAGAAAAATTTTATGCAGACCCTGATGGACGATTATGAGACACACAAAGTCAAGCGTCGGGAGAAAGCAGAAGACAACAGTGTAAGTTTTATGATAAATAAATAGCACCACTTCTGCTTCAGATACAGACCAGTATCTTCTACATCAGGGGTTCTTTTCCTCATTCCCAGGAAACAACTTATTTAGGGCTTATTTAATATAGTCGGTCTAAATTCATTCAGATTGAATAAAACATTACATCAAAACATTAGGGTATTAGGATTACCGGTTTAATATGTTGTCAAAACAGCTTTGACCTGCTGAAACATGGACTCCACAAGACAATGAGTGCTGTGGTATCTGGTACCAGGACAACTTCTATATGTTGCAAGGTGGATCTTTTCCGCTGGCATATGGTGCACAGGTGCATCTAATGTTTTGGTTTTTCAGTGTTTAGTACACAAATAAAACAAAATTTGTAAAATAATTTGGTTACTTACTTTAGGTAGAATTTCTAAGGCTATTTTTTCATCAAACCACAATGAAAGCCATTATCTCCAAATGAAAAAAAACTTCAGAACTAAATAAAAGAAATTGGCAACAATTTAATAGAAGGGTAACAAGGAAACCACTGCCAGCCAGCAGAAACATTAATGCTTGTTTGACTCTTGCAAGTCAAAGCTTTAATTATGTTTTGCAAAAAGCTAATATAGCATTTCTGTGCAAGAATATTATAGCTTCAGCCAAACATGCTGATGCTTATATGTGTAAAGGTGCTTTGCTCTAATAGGTCCTGGACAACCATCATTAAAGCAATAAAGAACTGCATCAACAGCAGGAATACAAGTTAACTTTCTGTTGTCTAACTGGCTTGTCACTGAAAGTGAAAGGATAAGTGAAAGTAAAAAGTGAAAGTAAAAAGTGAAAGAAAAAAAGTATTTCTTCTAAAGCATGTGTAAATATTAAATGTATTTGGTAATGGGCACTTGGGCACCAAATCGTTATAAAGTGCTACATGTTTTAAAGACAAGATACAGGAACACATTGGAATTTAAGACCCAAAATTGAATTAGAACTCAAATAGAAAAAAATGGTTGTATAACATAAACAATAAGAATTACAAAATTGTGTTTCTACTGTACAACACTGAACTGTGCTGCTTAACTGTATATAAGAGAATCAAAACCAGTACAAATATAAATCACCTAATTGACAGTGGAGTTTAGAACTCCTGCTCTTCTACATAAAAGTATCAAGTTATCATTTAACAGTTAACTCTTATGGTTATTAGATTAGATTGGTTGGTTTAATTTTCTCTGCTCAGCCCTCAATACTTGTTTGAAGAATCACATAAATCTGGGATATTTGAATTTGGTTAGATGAATATTCTTCACTTTAGATGAGATGTGACTCATTCTTAAGAATTCTGATTCATTACCACATTTCAGAGTGAAACAAAAATGCTTTCAGACAGGGACTTTCCAGGTCAGCTTACAAAGGAGGATTTACAGACTGAATAGTGTGATACAGAAACTGAAAGTATGTGTCCTTTTAAATTGAAAAAAACATGCCTTATAAAATAAAGACTTATTTGTAACTTTTAGATTACAAACCGTTATTATTTATTTGAATTGTATGTCTGGAAATGATCTGAAAAGCCTTGATGACAAAAGTGGAATACTTTGGAAGCATAGGATTTTGTTCTCTAAACAAAATAAAAACAGTTAAATGGCGTTTGATCATTTGGATGGTTGGATGGATGGATGTATGGATGGATAGTTGGACAGACATTAATAGATAGACAGGTTTTATGGCAAAAATAGTTCAAACACCCCTTAACTTTTTGGATATGGCTGTTACAGTTCCCATTGGGAACAGAGGTTTTGAATAAGGCCACAAGGCATATAAGCTCCATCGACAGGCACTGGTAGTAGAATGATTAATAGTAAAGACCTCAGGAACGGTCATTGTGAATTGGGAATGTCTAAGAGCAACAACACCTCAGCCAACTGTTATATAGTTCTGAAGTACTTAATGCATATTGTCTGACTTTGTTTAAAACAAGCTGCTAAGTTCAGTTCTGCATCCAGAAGCAACTGTAACATAAAATAAATGTCAGGAGTTGCAAGAAAGTCAGGCAGACAGACAGACAAAAATGTATCCTATTTTTGAAAAATATCTTGGGAAATCTAAAAAAAAAAAGCTAATGTTTTTAAAGGCTGCTGTCAACTTCAAGTGTTTTAGTAAACTCTACTCTCTCCTCTTGTCAGTATGCTCATCTATTGCTCTCTAATGATGTTACATCAGAGGTATGGGTACTCTGCTTGTTTGATAGCCTTGTGCCCATTTCCAAGTCACTGCATGTCTTATTTAGTTTTAATCTTTTTATTATTATTTATATGTAACTTTTTACAGTGGGTGTGGCATGTGACATCAGATTTGTGAAGTATTGACGTGAGCATGTGCAGTGTTGTAAATCCCTTGCCCTGTTCAGCACCTTCACTTCACTCAATATTTAATAATGAATGTCAGTATGTATCACGTATTTCTATTCCTCAGTATGTAACTACTAACATTATTATTATTATTATTTTACACTTGTTAAGAACCTGACAGAATAGTGATTTGCATTTCTTTTAATTCCCATGAATCTTTTTAAAGACTAGCCTGGACTGGACATTCCAGTTTATTAAGATAATACAAAATTGCCCCTTATGATTTTACAAAAGAATTAGGCTGCTCACTTGATGCTTTTATGCAGCATGATCATACCTTTTCCTTTGGATTGTTGTAATTACCCTGTACAGCTTGTATTTGCACTTATTTCTGTATTGTGTGATGTGGGTGTGTATTCACAGATTTTGAGTCTGAATGTAAATTTTTGTAACAGCTGAAAATGTCAGGTTGGTTAAATATAAAATATTTGAAAATAGCACTTTTAAACCCATGTGAATTTAGCTTTATGCAGTTAGTTGCATGTTAATTAGGCATACCTACCTTTTACCAAAATCCAATGGCCATTGTACCTGGTACACCTACCATGTTGTGCACAAATTACCAATGGTTGCCTGTTTTCTGCCATCATTGAACCTCGACTGACCAAATAATATCTGGGTTGGGGGGTGTTTCCAGTAAAGCCATGACTCATGAAAATCTAGTGTGCCAAAAGCTGAAACAGTACACTTGACCAGTGGTTTCCAAACTGTAATGTAACATAATGCCCACACTAACTCTAGCATTTTCCGGGCAGGTTCTTGAGGCGACGCGTGTCACCCGCAGGAAAAGCAACATGGCTCTACGATGGGAGGCGGGAATCTACGCCAACCAGGGAGAAGGTGAGGAGGAAGAGGAGGAAGAGGAGGAGGAGGAGGAGTAAATGTAGCTCCTTTAGCTCCCTGCTGAAAATAATCACAAGAAAAGTGAAGAAGGAAAGACAATGGATTTATGAGGTGCAATGAGACCACAAGTATTTATACTTCATATTTTAAGAAGAAACAAATCTCTGGGTGCTAAATAGATCAGCTGACCTTTCTAAGTGGCACCAGAGATCATCAGTCATGCTGTGGGATGTAAGAAAAGTGTTCTTAGAACTTCGATGCGATGACAATTTGATGTTGGACACAGACATTATCTTTTTCATTCTTTAGCTTCACACTTTTTCCTGGTCGATAGGTCAAGTTTGTTGGGGCACGTGCAACGACAAAGTGTGTATTGATTTGTAGATTGCTTTTCATTTATAGGGTTGGATATTGATTTCACAAATGGACTTTAAACTCTCACTGGCAAGTGATACATGTAGTGATTATACAGAAGGTGTGGAATTTAAGGTGGTTTAAGACTGATTATAGTGAAGTAGGATACAGTGTCTCTGTATAGCAAGCACTTGATTTAGAAAGCAGGACTTTGTGTAGTGATGAATTTCCAGTCCTTACTGGGCTTTTTAGTATTTGACTTGGGTCCAGACTGCTACAAATTCACTTTTTGTTCATTATAATATATTAGCACAACATTTTGCATAATATGAATTTTTTTAACTAACAGGGATATAAATGAAGTCTACTCTTTGTGTGTATATCTTAATTAGACTCCATATATACTGATAGATTGGCTTTTAAAAAAGTTTTAAATTAAAATACCACACTAAGAACATATTTAAATGACAGATGGTGAAAATAGGTAAGGAACGATTGGCTTGAACAGATGTTAAAAGTGCTTGTTAGTTTGTATGGAACAGCAGTACAAAATTATTGTCAAGGTTTATAAATGCACAATAGTATTCAGCTGTTCTCATATTAAAGTAATACATAGAGATTGTTTATTGACAACAGAGAGAAAATAAGAGGAAGTGCTACACCACCACAAGCTAAACCACATTCAAAATGCATAAGCTGTGTCAGTATGTGATCATTATCAGTACATTATTATTTTACACATTTATATGCATTGTGTAATAGGGGAATACTATCAATTAGACCATTAGCTGTAATTTAACATATGCTGGACTGCCTAGTAAGTTATTGTAGGCAGGGTTGCCAGCTCTATAGTGTTGCTTATCCTAACACCACACAAACACAAACAAAAAGTCATATTCACAGAGCTGAATTAACAATTTAAGTTGAATATACATGACTGAAGGCAGTAATGTACATGTAGACTTCCCAGATGGAACCTGTAGGTTGCAGGTAGGTCATTCTAAAGCAGTTTAATAAACTGGTAGAAATTCTAAATTTTAAAGCATATTTTAAAACAGCACTGCAAAAGAATTATCAAAGTTAGTAATGGTTGTGGGGATTACATGTAGTACTACATAGATAAAGACATTGTTTTCTGACAAAAGAGAGAAAATAAGAGAAAAGTGCAGCAGGGCTACTTCACTGCAAAGAGGTGGAATGGCCATTTTGATAACAGGTGAACAGTGGCTTAACTTTACTGTATTAACCTAAACAAGCTTCTGATAAGTAGATCAAATCTACTCAATGTTATTTGAGCATGTGCTTCAGTGTTAAGGATAAGACCCGAGGCTATTTTCACTGCTCACTTTCATTTCAGCAGTGCCAAATACTAAGAAATTCTTAAATGCATGTTTTTTAGATTCAACATTTTACTTGGATTTTACTTTTTTTTTAGCTCTATAGTACTTTAGTACTACCCTTCATATGAGTGGTTTTCATAGGAATGACTTAACAATTTAAGTTGCATAGATATTATGAAAGATAAACCAAGAAAGCCCTGCAATTGATTTGAGCAGCAGCTTTGCTCCAGCTTTACCTAAGACAACAGTAACAGTAAGGAAATACAGTAGAATGCCAGTCTGGCAACACTGGCTACCATATGCAGTGCACAACACTGTTTAGTTTGTGTAAATAAGCAGGTCAACCAATTGTAAGGGAAACATTTGTGCAGATTCTAAGAAGGTTCCACTAACTGAAATAGACTTATTATACCTAAGCACTTGGCAGGTTAGCTAGTTCACCAATAGTGTGGATTTGTGTGTTAGTGATTTATACACACATTTATTTCTTTTTGTGCTGTGAATTGATATCATTTGGCTGATTTCATTAGAGAGGCTTTGTTGATTATTATATTCATATTACCATGAGCAGTGTAATAACTTTAGAAACACCAGCAATCTAAAGACATTATAAAATCCTGATGTGACGTTTGCAACTGAGAGTGGACACGTCTTTCATATGTTACCAAGGATTCATCATGGACGACTGAGCAGTATCAACTTCAAATGGTGTTTTACAAATATTCATCTGAAACTGGGTTGTCATGAATTCTACACACTATTAAAGTATGGATTTTGTTTAGAAATTAATGCAGTATATCTGAAGAACCCAGAGTTCAGAAATAATCTTTTTATATGCATATGGTATTATACATCAAAGTGTTTTATGGACTGCTGTCTCTGCTTAAGGCTGTTGTAGTTTTTAAAAATAGAAAATACTGAACTGTGCAAAAGGACTTTATTCTTCAAGGCTGTGCCCACTGATATAAAAGGACATGATCTGAAGCAGTGACATTGTTGATTAAAAGTTTTGAGGTTTTTAAAAGTGTTTTATGTGATATATCTTGGGGTCTGGTGAGATTCCATTATTCACATGTTTTACTCAAATAATATTTTTTTTGTTTACTCTTGAGAGAATTACAAAGCAACCTTTGACAGTACTAGTACTATAATATAACATGAATATTTATTGGCTTGCTGCTTGCAACCATAATATTAATCAACAACTGATGATTACATTTTTGTACACAAGTTGATTGCAATTTCTGCCAGGATCTCCAAATTCTTTAATGCTGTTGCCTCACTGCAGCTTTGAAGACAAAAGCTTTAAAGACAGCTTTAAAGTTTTTTAAATTCCTATAACTGTTCACGTAGAACCACAATTTACATCATTTTTTACATTTAATCCAACAGTATCCAAGTCAGTATGGATTAGGCAGAAAATAAACGATTCTGCCTAACTGACAATAATCCTGTAATGTTCAAATAAGACAGTGGAATGCAACAATTTCATCATGGTAGTCACCACAAGACATGAATCCTGTCCGAATATGGTTAAATAATCTTTTTAGGGGTGTATTTAATAGATTAATAATTGGAGTACATCATTCTGGATTGTGTGTTCTATTAGAGTTTGAATTGAAGAATGAAGACATTATTTGTATTTCTATTCGACTTTTTGATGTGCTATGACTTGCTTAGCAGACAGATATTTTGAATAATATAAGAGGGAAATATTTTTTATTTGTGCAGTGGATTACTATGAACAGAACATAGTTTTATGAAGGCTGGGATTTGAATACCGTATATGTGCATTTATGCAAGTTATAGCCTGTTTGTGTGTGTGCGCATGTGTGTGCTTGTAAGTAAGTAAGCATTTTTAGACTTTTGGGAGTATATGCAAAGGTCGAGCACATCGTAAACAGCCTTGTTGCATTTTTCTGTTCACTGCATTTTTGTGACCAGAGATAAGGTGTAGCAACTTGTGTATTAGTAATTGCCATAAATATTTTAAAGTCGTTTCGAGCAAGCAGTGCTGCTTTAAAAACAGTAAAAAAAAAATTCACAATATTGTTTTTTAAGGCTTTAGGTAAATTGTCTGGCTAGCAAAGTTTTATTTGATTTTCCAAAGACGTTCGTTTTTGCAAAGTCTGCAAAAAAGAGCCTTTTGTTTTGAATTGAGGCTCATTTATATTTTTAAAATGCAATGCAATAGAACAATGGAGCAATGTGTCAGAGGTAACCATAAAGATCAGATGAAATTAGCAAGGAATCTTGAGTTAATGCTTGTTTTGATTATTTTCTTCACAGTGTAACTATTTAGCATGGAGTGTTTGCTCTTCCTGTGCATGATATCACTACTACAAGATAAACAATGTTTCAATGATTTACCAGTGTAGCTAAACACATTGTAAAACTGGGGGAAATTAAACTTGCTCTTCAATCCACTGATACAAGTAGTGCAAACAGTCCTGCTTAAACTAAAATTTATAGTGTTCTGTATGCTTTATTTAAAATAGATTTCATGCATCATTGCTCTATTTGCAAATATGTTCTCCAAAGTAATGTTCTACATAATTATCTTTGAGATTAATTATCATTTTTCTTTTCAAGTGATATGAAGTGGATGCTGTGCTCATTATCTTGCTTACCTTTTGTTAATATGTTAACCACTTATTGTATGTTAATATATTCTGCTTATATTGTTTGTTTTTTATTATATGGCTCACACCTAAACACATATATAATTATTTTCTCATTAAAAACAAAATGCATTATCATTGTTTCCTTAATTTCTCTTGATGATCTGTGTATCTTTATGGGGCGGCACGGTGGCTAAGTGGGTAGCACTGTCGCCTCACAGCAAAAAGGTCCTGGGTTCGATCCCCAGGTGGGGCGGTCCGGGTCCTTTCTGTGTGGAGTTTGCATGTTTTCCCCGTGTCTGTGTGGGTTTACTCTGGGTGCTCCGGTTTCCTCCCACAGTCCAAAGACATGCAAGTGAGGTGAATTGGAGATACTAAATTGTCCACGATTGTGTTTGATATAACCTTGTGTAATGGGTAACTACCGTTCCTGTCATGAATTTAACCAAGGTGTAAAACATAAAGTTAAAATCCTAATAAACAAACAAACGTGTGTATCTTTATGAACAAGAAGGCAAAATACTTATAACCTAGTATAAAAGTAGTGCATAAACAAATTTATGTAAACATCACTTCCTGCAAGAGGGTTTAACAGCTTTTGCCACAACCATTGCTAATCCAGATATAAAATCAATCACAGAGCTTTAAAATCTCTTTATATTAGCACTGGTACTACATTAATCTGTAAAAGTAGATCCTGTCTTAGAAATGTCTTTAAATTACTCAAGACTGATTTTTGCCCTTCTAGAATGTGCTGTTATTCAAAAAGCTACAACAACAAGCTGAGAATGAGATGGTTCAGTTCTAACTAGTTTCAAACTGCATGTCAAATAAATGACAGAATAAGACCAGTTTATCAGGAGCTTTATGGAGTTTCCAAAGCTGAGCAGCCACATCCAAACCTATGATTACATGCTTGTATTTTCATGCTTTGGTGGATGCAAAAAAAGGATCGCCTAAATTCATTCTGTAAACTGTGTAACAGAAGAAATAATGGTAAAGGGATTTTTTTTTTTTATCTAGGGCTGTTTGTTGTCGGGAAGCCTTGACTGGCCAGCACAGCCCTGTTCTTAACCCTGCAGCTTTGGGATAAATTGTAGTGCAAGACTGAGAGCAAGTCTTATTGTTTAACATCAGTGCCTTTTCAGCAACGTAGGAATTACAGTAGCTCATAATACAATAAAATGTTGAAGATGCACATACTGTATATTCATGTGAATAATGTAGTGTATGCTTAAAATGTGGTAATGCCACCTTTAAGCACTGAAAAAAGCTATATGTGATTTGTTAATTCTGTTTAGGAGAAATGAAGACTCAGTTCAGACAGGTTCTACAACTAAAATCCCAAGAAAGCAAACACACTCTATTGCACAATAAAAAGCAATATGTGATATGTTTATTCTTTTTAGGCGAAATGAAGACTCAGGTCAGACAGCTTCTACAAAGAAAATCCCCAAGAAAACAAACACACTCTATTGCACAATCTTTAACAGCATGGTTCACTCTGAATAGGTACAATACACTCTGTGTTCATCATTGTGTCCTGTGCAGATATTTAAAAAATGTAGTTCAAGTTCAATGCTGTGAATACAGTATTTACTATAGACAAAGAGTAATTTCCCTTTACCAACTGTCTTGTTATTGCTTACTTAGCATGCCAAATTATTTACGATTAATAAACCAATCATAATAGTACATTACAAAAAAAGATTGTATTGCCTAAAGTATTTGGACACTTGACCATGAGCTTGTTGGACATCCCATTTCACAGACACATGGTATTAAATTAGAGTGACTTCTACATGATCTTTCCAGCTATAGGTAGGTAGGTCGGTCGGTCAGTAGAGAGAGAGGGTAGAGAGAGAGAGAGTAGAGAGAGAGAGTGAGTGACCACAGCCTGGCCATCGAGAGAGGCAGGTTAAAAAAGTCCTGGATCCCCAGAGAGGAGAGACTGTGTGGTCACTGCAGGACAGGTGAGGTTGAGACAGAGGTAGAGAGGTAGATAGAGAGAGTAGATAGATAGATTCAACTTTATTGTCATTGCTTAGTACAGGTACAAGGCAACGAAATGCACTTAGCATCTACCAGAAGTGCAAATAGTAGCATTGTGCAAGAAAACAGAGAATATCAGTAAAGTTACATATTCTATGAGTAATACTGATATATAATTATAACTATAGCTATTTACATATATGGAAATATATCTGTGTACATAGTACTATATACATAATTACAATAATAATAATAAAAAGCATATGAATAAAGTGGGATTAGTTAGGTGTATATTAAAATAATAATAATAAAAAGATTAGTTAGGTATGTATTATAATAACAATAATAAATAATAAAAGATGTGTAAATATATAACTATACAACTGTAACTATAACTATATAAGGACGTTGCTAAATAAATATGACTATACATATGTAATGTTCAGGGTTAGAGTTAGGGTAATCAATAGAATAGGCTTCTTAAAAGACTTTGAAGTGTGTTTGTGGGAATGACTGGGACTTATGGTGTTTCATTAAACCAAGCATTTCTTCATGTCTTTATAGAGCTTGCTTTGTGCACTGGGACACAGTAATGCTGTAACAGGAAAGAGTAGTCTTAGAACTGTTGCTGCAAAGTTGCAAGCATATAATTTTCTTTATATAATCTATTTATTACACCTGTTAGCAACTGTTGTGCCTGAAACGCATGAATTTATATGTTAGAAGGGGTGTCCCAGTGTCTGTCTGACGGTGTTTGCGCACGTCATGACTAATCCACAAATCAGTTTGGAGTGTGTAACTTCCTCAAACCCGCATGACGCTCTGTGCTTTCTCTAAAACCGAATCTAAAGGTTGTAAAACACGGAAATACAACTAAGATTTGTTCATTGACGAAGTTGCAGTCTGTCAGTGCGCACTGAGATGCCAGTGGTGGAAGTGAATAAATCAGGGATGCGTCAATAAACTCTAACTTAAGTTAAACAAAGTTGAATGACTAACAGAAACTTAATATTCATCTTATTTCTAAGTGTGTGAACCAGGAGGTGGAAGAAATGCTGGGCTTTTTGAGTGCGCACCTGGAGCCGATGGTGTTTTGCGCACAGATGGCGAGCGCATTTTTCGACACGGGGCTGCAGATGCTTGTAAAGCAGAGGTGCGAGGATGAGAACGGGACAATCCCTGAGGAGCAGACCGAGGAGAAGATGACCATCGCGGATTTTTACATGGTTTTTAACATGCTGGTTAAATTAATGCCTATAATTCCAGCAATCGTGTTGGGAAGGATTGGTGATAAGGGCTACCGAATGGTGCCGATTGTTATACCACTGATAGGCTATGCTTTATCTCGGGTTCTTCTCATATTAACCATAGCTCTCGATTGGCCATTAAAGGTGATGTATGCAGCACCAGTATTGCATGGTCTCTGCGGCGGATTTTCATCCTACTGGGCCGGAGTTATGGCTCTCATATCGGTAAACACAGACCAGCAGGACAGGTCACTGCGCATTATGCGCATTGAATTGGTATATGGGATTGCTGGTTTTCTAGGCAGCCTGGCATCAGGTCACCTGTTTAATCTCTACACGGTTGAACTCAAGCAAGGAGTCGTGATGTCCATCCTCAGTGTGGTGCTCTACCTGCTCTGTCTTATTTACGCCTTTTTTGTTTTAAAAATGAATGAGCAGGATAGGAATGAAAGCAGTGAGATATTTAGCGTGGATAACCGTGACATTATTAACGTAGCCCTGCTGTTTGTTGGTGGGATCTTGTATGATGTAGCTGTAGCAGGTGGAGTGGAGATACTAAACGTGTATGTGCTAGAGGAGCCCTTGCGCTGGGGCGCAGCTGAAGTGGGCTATGGAAATGCTGCTGGTTCGGTCATCTTCATCACCAGCTTTTTAGGAGTGCAGCTGTTTACAAGGTGCAGACTTAGTGATGCCAGTATGATTATGATAGGCATGCTGTCCTTCCTGTTCGGGATCTACTTCATGACATTTGTCACAACCACCGCCATGTACTTTTTAGGTATGTGTGTCCTTTGGCCTTTAAAATTTACATTTACATTTACATTTTTGGCATTTAGCAGACGCTCTAATCCAGAGCGACTTACAGAAGTGTTTCCATAGTAAACATTACCTTACTTTAGTTTAAGTAAACAACAGTCCATGAACAAACATCTGCTAAAACCTGTTAGAATTGTTTAAACAAATGAATAAGAGCGTTAGTAAGTAAGTACAAGTCACCTTAAGTGCTGATATTACCTCTATCATAAAATATAAGACATTGGTAGACATTGCAACTAGGTAAAGTCACAAGTTTACATACAGTTGTTAGGGAGATTTTAGGCCAGTTTTGAGATTTTAATGATTTCTACATCAGTTCTTTTGCTGTAACCAAATGATTAAAACACATATTTTCACACATTTAAGTTCTTTCAAGTTTTTTTTTCTGAAATGTCTTAGAAATAAAAAAAAACAATTATTAATTTAGAGATTTAATGTTATATAACTTGCCTCCATCAACTTTAGTCATTATGATCCACTACAGCTGGTGACTTCTCTTCTCCTTATGTTGAAAGAACATTTGTCCAGATAACAGCTATAAATTAAAAGCTGCAAATTTCCTCAGTCAAGCAAGCTTTATACTGTCATAGGCTTAGAGGATGCTACACATGAAAGAAGCCACAGCTTCAAATTTGGCACATTGCATTATGACTGGGGCTTTTTGCTTTGACACCTGTAACATTTATGACTATGTTAGGCTGTGAACAGGATCATTTACAATCCAGCAAATCCTAGGACATTGCTAACTTGAGTTTAATTTAAAATTCTTGGCAAAAGTTAAGTATAAAGGTGACAGTTTGTTTACTTTTTAGTCCTAACTTTGGCAATACTAGTTTTCCATGTACGTATATGGGCACAAACAAGTCACTACCTTTAGTCAATAATCATTAACAAGGAATTAGGAAGCCATGCCACAGTTAAACAACATTACAGAACATTTTACACCACCAAATTATAAACCTCAGTCTTCTGGGCCACCATAGTTTGCAGCTATATATACAGTCGGTGAACAGTGTCAAAGTCAGAAATAAGGAACTGAAATAGGGAAGCCGGCAGCCAATGATGTGTGAGACATGTGAATAAAGAAGTTGCTGGTACGTTGAGTATAAGGAATGTGAACAATTCCCTCTGCCAAGGAGTCAAATGATCTTAGCCACAAGCAAGAAAAAGTACTTTAGTTTTAAAGCACATTAGCACAACATTACCAAAGCCTAATAAAGACTTCTTATATGTATCTGTTTTTGTGCATCTCCGTTATGCACAGTGCCATGATTTTGCATTTAAATCTTTGGTTTAATGTTTTGTAACATCCCTCCATCCTTTTTCTCTTTCCTAGCTCGTTCCCTTATGTTGTTTGCCCTCATTCCCATGCCTATCATCCGCTCACTACTATCCAAGCAGATCAATGGAACGTCAACTGGTAGGTGCAGTTCACCCTAAACACAAGAAAGTGTAATAATCAAATAAATATATTAATCTCTAACCACCATGGTGCAGGAGGATGGCTGTTGAAAAAATGTAGGGGTTTAGCTTTATTTTTATGTATTGTGTGTATTTATTGTATTCTCTTCTGTTCATTTCTGTTAAGCTTCTATTTTATCAAATACTTTAAAGTTAAAACACGCTAGCCCACCAGCGCTGACATCTTGAGCTTGCAAGTTTGAATCTCAGCTCTGCTAATGGCCAGACAGGTGCCTACACTGACAATGATTGGATTGTCCGAGGGAGGGAGGGAGGCTGTAGGGATTCCACAAACTGTTGCAACTATGGCCTCTGCTGGCTGATTGATGGCATGTGCACAATAAGACAGGGAAAAATGGAGATCTCTGTGCTGCGATACAGATCTCAATATGAACGCCTCATGCAAGTGAAAAGAAGCGGTCGGATACTGTACACATGTTTAAGTTATGTGTTAGTTATGACCCTCCTCGGCCAAGAGTGGGACTAGTAGAGTAGTAGAGGTGGAAATAAAAAGTTGGTAATTTGATACATTTCGGGAGGAAAATTGGGGGATAAATGCATTAAGATTTGTGTATGCATTTTGAGACAGAAAATGGCAAAATGATGCAAGCCTGTTAAGCGTATAAAGGTGTTTTATACACTAATAAAACTTATTTTTCAGTTTATAGAAGTCCGGCCCTCATCTGTAAAACTACTTGTATTGTAAGAATCTGACCACTCATTTTTCTTGCAGTGAATATCAGTTTAAAACAGTAAGAACCTCTGCATAGATAGATTATTAAACTGATAAGACTGAGGAAGTGAAAGATGAACTGAAAGCATACTCCAGTGCATTTGAGTGAGGGGCCTCACTAGAAGTCAGAGAAAGTATTTTGGTATTCTGAGAAAGGCAGCATCGCCTCCTGATATCTCTGCACAATTTGTGTTAAGTAGATGTGTTAAATAGCAAGGGGCATGGTCTGCTTATTTTGTAACTTCTCTTTTCTCCTGTTTGTGCTGCGGTGACTCGAAAAATTAAAGTTTAATATAGAAGTGACACATAAAGTGTTATTACAAAGCATATAGACCAGAAGAAAGATCTAAAGTCTCACATTTATTATTGCCTTAAGGTGTTTTTTTAGGATGCAGATCTACCCTGGGACCTCTAGCCACACCCTCAGACATATATTACATATTTATCCTTATAACGTAATTACAACAGCTAACCCACTCATAAAATGTAAAATTATAAATATTATTTATCATTATTATTTATAATTTTGTGTTCTAAAATAATAATTAGCAAAACACACAGGGATACCCACTCAACCAGCTTTATTCTGAGCATTCACAGATTTGTACTATTTTACTTACTAAACAGGGGTGGCACAGTGGCTCAGTGGGTAGCAATGTCGCCTCACAGCAAGAAGGTCCAGCGTTTGATCCCCAGGTGGGGTGGTCCGGGTCCTTTCTGTGTGGAGTTTTCATGTTCTCTGTGTCTGCGTGGGTTTCCTCCGGGGGCTCCGGTTTCCTTCCACAATCCAAAGACATGCAAGTGAGGGGAATTGGAGATACAGTTTTGTCCATGACTGTGTTTGACATTAAACTTGTGAACTGATGAATCTTGTGTAACGAGTAACTACAGTTTCTGTCATGAATGTAACCAGAGTGTAAAACATGACGTTAAAATCCTAAAAAATAACAAAATCATAATACTTACTAAACATTTTTGCAAAATCTCGTTTCACCACTGAGCGGCGCTGTTTTCACAATTTGTTTCCACATTTTTTCCACATTCCTAATTCCACAGGAATGACCTTCACATTGCTCCAGCTGGCCTTCCGACTGTCCGGTTTGGCCACAACACCCACCTACACCAAAATCTACAAGTCCACCTTTAACACCTTGCCTGGGTTTGTCTTCACCCTATCCAGCATCATCACTTATTTTGCTGTTGTTCCTATCAGGTAAATTCAGCTAACTTAGGTACTAAAATATTCTGTTTAGCTTGTGTTTAAACAGCTTGTGTAATAGTTCATTATTTTATTAAATTTAAAACTCTATACAAGTGTATCATTAACCTTTTTTCCAAAGTATTGTAGGGTGTCGAACTGCAAGACAGGAAACCTACGAGAGAATTTAAGTGAACTGATCATCGTATCATCAGAGGTGCTTTTTATCAGTAGCAATTTCACACAATACTTGTTTACTAACACTTTGGCCTTTTGTATTATGTTACTAAAGAATTTTAAGGTGGACTGTTAGTGGTAGTTACATTTATTTGGTCAAGGCATTTAATTTAAACTGTAAATTTAATTCTGTCTAAATGAGAGTCAATGCCTTCAAACACTGTGTTAACATTCTGGGTTTTTTTTTATAATTTCACTGTCTTTTTATAGACTAGTGATTATTAAAAAGTATTGTAGTTCATTTTTTATTGTTTTATGTGTTTTTTGGGGGAAATGCATGTATGAATACTTTTGTATTTTAATAATGTGTTGCCTTAAAAATATGTTGTTTTTACCTGTACCTATTGTTAATATATTAATTTATTTTCAAGTAACAACTTCATTCTGATTTGCATTCCAGTCAAACCAAAACTGACCTGCTAACATATCCACATAAATAATTCAGTCTGGCTGGCAAAAATGCATAGTTTGTTGGTATTAGGTAAAAACAAATGTAAAAAATATTTTATGCATATTTTATGTTACTTTACATTTATTAACTTACAAAGAGAAATATGCAAACATGTTTTAAAGCCTAATGGGAGTTTTTCTCTTTTGCATTATAATTTTTACTTGCAGAAAGCTTTCAGTTCACTTGTGTGTCGTAATGGTAAGAGACACGCTGCAGATAACAGCATTGCCTGAGTCCCGGGGTTTAAATCCTAGGCCTGGCTTACAAATACAGAAGGTGCATGATGGCGGTATGTGATTGGGGGAGTAAAAACTGTGCTAAATCAAATATGGTGATGAATAATTTGCTAACATGAAAAAAAAACGGTCACTTGAAGAAAGCTTTCAATTCATCCTGCAAGCACAGCATATTAAAGATCTACCCACAGATTTGTAGTATGTATGTTGAAATGGGAACTGTTCCAATGCTTGTGTTTCTTCAGATGGTTCATGATGGATTTTAATGTATGCTTTGAGTCATTGTTATGTTGTAGATGCCAGTTCAGTTTTCTGGCTGACTGTGTTACATTTGCTTCCAGAATTTCCTAATATTTAGTCAAATTAATTTCTCTGTGTTATACCAGGAGATTTCTACCTACTTGAATTGTACAGTGTAATGTCCAGTGCATAAAGCAAAATCAATAAAGAACATGGGTTGCAGCAACCATGCAGTCTTGATCCAGTTCTCCCAAAAGGCCAAATTCATATTGTCCAGTTTTGAATGTTTAGCTCAACATGCACTCATGTAGTAAAAATAAATATACAGAACATCAAAACAGTATTTACACATTTTAATTATATTTCAAATATATTCATTAAAGATTATACCATGAAAACATTAATATATATTTCACCATCAAAATTTACATTAATTGCAATAGTAAACAATTCACACTAAGGGAATTAATGACATAACTAAGGGGTAAAAAGGTTTTTGGTCTATAAATCAGACTTTAAAAATGTACTGCTATAATCATATTCGACCTCACCCATTCAACCTCACACTGACTGGAGATCTCTGGTTGATCATGTAAACAGAATGCAGTTTTTACAAAGCTGTTTTAATTCAACATTACAAAAGTTAAATGACAAATATTATGTACAACTGAACACCTCACTGGCTGCTCTGTAGGTGCACATCACCCTCTGGTTCTATCAAGGAAATAAGCTTATAAAATAAAAAAATACAAATGAATTGGTAGAATGCCACTTGTTTAGCAAATATACACTTAGAGAGGTTCTCGAACCGTTCTTAAGGCGGTCAGAATTACTTAGATTTCTGAATTAATTACATCAGATCCCATTTTATGTAGAAACCCATGTAATCCCGGAGTTCACACTTGCAACTGAAGGTGTGTGTTACCTAATTCACCCTTGTGTCCTTCATTAAAATAAATTTAACATTTACAATGCTATTCAATGTAGCTGCCATATTATCACATGAATGGCTCACAACATTTATAAAGAAGTTTATGCACAAAGGTTTCAATACGCATGGAAGGTTGAACCTGTGATGTCTATTATAACTGAAAATTAGCAGTGATAACGTGTTGCCCAGAATTAATAACATGCACATACTAGTAGCTTTACTTAGTAGCTGTGTTTGCAAAGTGTGAAAATTCAAATTTAAGGTAAACTTAGTAAAGCACCCAGTAAAATAACAGTATTGTACTATTGTACTATTGTACTATGGTATGTAATTCCTCCTGCCTGAGGCTCAAATCTGGTATGATATTAGTGTAAGAGATTTTTAACTGTCAGCAAAAATACAGTTCATTTTACCTTACGGTTTCATTTAATAAATAGCATTATAAGGTTTTTTCTATTGAATTGTTCACCTCTGGATTCTGACTGATTAGGGGTTGAGTAATCTTTTATATCACAGGACTACTTGTCAAAGCTGCTGTCGGTTACCAAAATATAAAAGATAAGTTTACATGAATGTCCTGTTTGCTACTGGTTATTTGCTGAACATTTCTATAAAAACATTAATTTACTGTCAAAATTCCTTTAAGTTGAACAAAATTCTACATTATCAAATGTGCATATAAACAAACAAATACAAGTTCCTTGACAAA
This sequence comes from Trichomycterus rosablanca, assembly GCF_030014385.1. Taxonomy (NCBI): domain Eukaryota; kingdom Metazoa; phylum Chordata; class Actinopteri; order Siluriformes; family Trichomycteridae; genus Trichomycterus; species Trichomycterus rosablanca. Next base: position 7,634,876 of record NC_086005.1, read on the forward strand.
ATAAAAAAAAGAGATATTTGGCAGCATGCTGAAGTATAAGCTTATTAAGCACTGCAGACAAGCAAGTATTTATAGATCTTGAGACATTAACAGCCCATTCACTGTCGGTACTGCATCACACCACCCCAACTTTAATTAACAAACCATTACAACTGGCATCTGCTCCTCTGAGATTCTTCCTAAAGGCTGAGCTTCCTAGCTAATGAATAAACTTTGCCAGTTGTACCCATAACCTTATTCCTTCTGTTTTTCCCCACAGCTCAGGACGATAAGTGAGAACAAAGACACAAACTGCCATTCACATAGAAATCTGCCCACGAATAAAGCTTGCTTTACCACCACAAAACAGTCCAGTGATTTTAGAACTGCTGCCACTGATCTGATACCCTTTTCCATTATTCTTAAACAAGGTCCTAAAGGTCTGACTGGGAACAAATACTACTTGGGCAATATGCTTAAGGAAAAAGAATGTATCTTCATAAGAATCAGACATAGGCAGACATAATCTACAATCTCATGTCTGTTTACGTTCAGTCAGACGTTCTTCAGAGAGCCACCTAAATTAAGCTTCAAAAATCATGGACTATTCTTTGTTTATTAAAACAGAGGAAGATTTTAAGCTGTCTTTCAAGCCAAGAGGACAGTTAAAATCCAGTAGTAATACATAAAAGCTTTTACACACCTCAGAAAATGCTGACAACATTGAGCAGAGATGAGGACGCTGCAGCTTACAGTTTTACAAAGAATCTCACAGTGATGACCTGTAGCCCGCTAAACAATCCCGGAATAGTGACTCTGTGTAAACAGCCCCATTATATTAACATGAGGGAGATGATCTGGCCCAAACTGGAAATTTAGCATTAATCAAAGCTGTTAGGCTACAGTAAATGCTAAATGAATTAAAACAGAAAGATGCTCCAATCCAACTACTGGAAAATTTATTAAAACTGTAATAGTGTTCCTCATTATTTTAGACAGCTTATCAAATCACAGACTGTGTCCCAAATCACATATTATGCCCATACATACATGTGCACATATTATGATAAATTAGCTTATACCCAGATACCCTACTCTTAATTTAAACAAATTTATACAGAGGAAAACATAAAGCCCTTACCAACGAAATCCCATGTACCACAGTTAAATTGGCACCCTTAGAAATTCATTTAATTATTTTTCTTTTTTTTAATTATTAAGCAAATTCATCAAAAAAGATGCATTGATAATGCCTCTTTTACAGGGTAGGGGGTGTCAGAGATTGTAAAGGAGGCTGTATATAGCTGTGTGGTTGTATTTTTTATCCACATTTTGTCATACATTTACACTCACTTTCTTAACCACTTATCCAATTAGGGTCGTGGGGGTGTGCTGGAGCCTATCCAAGCTTTTCAATGGGCGCAAGGCACACAGTAACACCCTGGACGAGGCGCCAGTCCATCGCAGGGCAGACACACATACACACCCACACATACACACACCCTTTCACCTATAGGGCAATTCAGTGTCTCCAATTAACCTGACTGCATGTTTTTGGACTGTGGGAGGAAACCGGAGCTCCCGGAGGAAACCCAGGACCTTCTTGCTGTGAGGAGACAGTGCTACCCCCATACATTTACAATGTTTACCTAATTAAACAAATGGGAGTTTCTGGTGAAAAAGATTTTAGGATCTTTTCTCAGTTCGTAAATGTACGTCTAGATTATTCTGTATGCTAAGAGTAAGCAGCAGAGATCACGTTAAATTAATAGTCCTGTCAATTCTAACATTAAAATTTGTGTTTATTAGTCACTGACTAAGAGGAAACACTTTTAATAGACTTCATAGGTCCAAAAAAAATCACATTTTAAAGAATTTTGACCCTTGGTGAAATTACATGGGTGGCAGATATTCCTGTTCCACCCAGCCTTCATTATAGAACAGTATCTTTGAGGTGCATTAAATTATGAAAGTCATTGTTTTAATCAATGAGCACCAAGAAAAAATAAATTAGTGGATTTCCTGGGTATTGTTGGAGCATGCTAAGCCATTCTTAGATGCCTAACTTACAGAACCACAAATACTTGTAGTTTAAATGATGAAACAACAGTATAATAATTCTTAATCCGTTAAAGCTTTTACAAATAACAAAATAGATGTGTACATTCCAGATGTGTACATTGAGCATTACTAGTATTCCTGCTGCCCAAATGCTTCAATGGTACAGATCATTTACAGAAAAGTACTCCAGTACCCCAAACTTCTACATGCATTTCATAATCCAAACAGCCATCATCTGAACATAACCTTTAATTTAAACGTTAATTCATTAAAACCACAGTGTGTGTAAATTCGTGCCCTATCAAGCCAACCCAGAGGCATTATGAAAAGCATTTGAACATGAATATTTAAAGAGGTCGGGCAGGGCTGGAAAGAAAACCTTCATTCATATCCTGCAAGCAGTACATAAACTGTGAACATAATTAGGCGGCTACAATCTTATGCCATGTCATGACACAAGATAGTGTTACAAAAACATGATCTATAGTGTTACTAAAAAAAATGAAAAATCAACCAAACTTTGGTCAGAGGAATGTGGGCGCTCCCTGGCCCTTCTCTCCATGGTCTGAGAGGGCAAGACAACAACGACGATGACAATGCAGCACCATTTTAAAAGGAGCCATGCTCACGACAAGAGGAATTCACAAAAAGGTTGTTGGCCACCGTGTACTTAAAAATGAGCAGAAGTAAAGCTCACTGGACTTTTTCTCTCTGCACCACTAATTCAGTGAAGCATTCCAGCTCATTCTGTGGTCTGACACAGTTCGCTGTGCTTCGGTGGAACACTAAACAACATACGCTTTCAGGCCTGAAGGATGGAGAAGAGTGCATGGACGGGTCTCACAAACTAAAGACAGTTCACGAATCAGAATGCAATAAACTGACGGCGGTCTTCGTGCAACCCCTCACTCCTCCGTGATAATCGAGTTCCCGATGATAGCGAATCCTGTTAGGACTCACTGCTACAATCTCGAACAGGATCAGCAAACGCTGAGCCAGAGAGCCGGCCACACAGACAAACTCAGTTCGTCTCCGATTTGGATTCCTGTTTGTCCTGTAATAGTGGAATGAGGGACTCCCAAGCTGCAAGGCACTACAGAATAGAGAGAGCACACACAAGCAGCTGTTAACATCTGGTCACGCATACACAATTCCAAAATTAAGAATGTGAGGACTGTTTTTTAAGATTGTAACAGTGGAAGGTCAAGTCTGTAAGATTCAGGTTGACGCTGACCAACCCGGAAACACTTGGTACAAGAACTTAATGCTTTATGCACAGTTACTTTTATGATCAATAATGTTTCAGATAGTTAAATAGACAGACTGGCGGACAGATAGACAGACAGACAGACAGACCAATAGATATAGGTATGAAGAATATATATAATATATATAATAATAGTAACATTAGTATAGATTATAACAGTATCTGCAATAATTAACTTCCTTAATGGACTATGGAAAGCAAGTTTGCTTAACTAGCTTGTTTGACTAACACCAAGCTCAGCTCTGGACTACAGATTCTTCCCTCTAGTCATGATGTTTGGAATTTTGCAGAGCTGTGTCAGTATTCGAGAGGCTAAAGGGGCTTAGCATTGCCAAGCTAGTTCAGGCTCACAGTTAAGTGCTGCAGTTAAGGACTGTTCCTGGATCACTGTGTATACAGATGTAGCGAACGAGGGTTTTTAAGGCCAGGAGTACAGCGTGTGTGGTTTAAAAAATGTTTAGATGTGTTTAGATGTGTTTCTAAACTCTTCCACGATCATAAACAAAATTTGGCTTTGGCTAAAAGAAATGCATTTAAATACGCTAAGGATATCACACACACACTTCTATGGTATATTATGATTATATCAAAAAAGAACATAATGTTTGCATTTGTGAGTAGTAGATTATGGTTGTGACTGTGGTAAAGTGAAGGACCCTTTGTGGAAATTACTGTAATGTGACTAGCAAAATTAATGACTATGTTTTTCAGATGCTGTTTTTTAGGTTTGCATTAAAAAGTTGCATCAAGAACTTAATTTATTTGTTGATACTTGAACACTGCAAGGATACTTGAACATTTGCAGAGGTGGTAAAATGCCCAAAACCCATTGTTCATTTAGTCATTCATCTTCAGTTATATTCCAATATCCTTTAATATTGTTTCAAAGCCATTACCTTCTCATAGTACTGGATGTTTTTGTCTGCCATGCCGGTCAGCAGCTGCCTGAAGTCCTGCCGCTTGTTATTCTGCCAGCGCTCCCAGTCAGCCTTCAGGTCAGCATTAAAGCACTCCACCCGGTCCTGGCATTTCTCAACATCTGTTGGCACCTGCAACAGGGAACACAGAGGATTTTCACAACTCCAGAATTCTGCTAAAATATCTAGTTCCATTCCTTTCCACAGCATTAGGGTCCTGGGTTTAAATCTAGCGCATGGTTACTGTCTGGTGGGTCTGGTACTGCATTAAAACACTAACATGGCAGCATAACACCCTGCAAAAGTCAATAATACTTAGATAGGCTGTGGTATTTAAACAAGGAAAACAGGCATTAAGGCTCTGCTCTGTACTAGCATCCAGCTGTCTGTTTGTGTTTGAACAGCTCTCAAAAAGTCAGTTTTGAGTCTCTTGGTGTTTCCAAAAGACGACTAAATAATAATAATAATAATAATACATCACATTTATATAGCGCTTTTCAGTAACCCAAAGACGCTTACAAAGAACAATTAGTAATGCAAGGAACAATGAACAACAAACAAGCAGAAAACAATTATACAAGAAGTGGCATACAAGAAGTCAGTGACAACAGATAAAGAGACTTACAGAGTACAATTGGTAATACAGGGAAGAAGTAAACAATGACGAACAGGAATACAATAATACAAAGGAAAACAACATATGGGGGGGGGGGGGTTCACTGCGGCAGGTTAAGATGGAGGAAGACCCACCTGTTTACTAAGCACTTAAATAGAAACCAGCCTTGCTTCTACTACTGTCTATTTTTCAAAACAAAATCTGTTTAACTCTTACTGGAGTCCTCTTGTCCTCACGAAATGCTACAGCCTCCAGTTTGGCCTCGTATTCAGCTTGAACTTGGTCCCTTTTCTTCAAAACATTCTGCAGACAGAGAGTAGCACTAAGCATAAGAGTTACAAACCATTTCAAAATGATGTTATGAAGCCAAGTGCAAATTAAACTTCCAGTCGTATATGAATGTTGGAAAATAGTTTACAGCACAGAGTTTGGCATCAGTGCACTCACAGTAACACAGTTTTAATATGGAAACTATTAAATCTGCTTTTCGGCTTTTTAGCCTGAAACCTCCTGCTCAAGTGTGCAGTGAGCTGGACAGAGAAGAATAATGGCCAGAAGGACTGGAAAAGTCAACAAAAGAAATGCTTAGCTTTTTCTTATTAGGCCTTAAGTCACCTCAAATATATGAGCATTTCCAGCCCATTCGTAAAAATAATAATTTTATTGTATTGTTAAATGTCCAAAAAGGAACTACAATTTAGTAATACAGCCTTCAAATCAAACATTTCTTACTGCTGTTTACCACCAAGATTTTTAGTAGCTGACACACGTGAAAGGATTAATCCCTTAACAACTGAATTTAATAATATTTTTTACTTGTCCCAATTTAGACATAGCCATCTCCCAATAGCTCTTATGACCCCCAGCATGCACCACACACATTTTAGCAGAAACAGTTTTCATTGAGACTGGGTCACAGAGGTGCTGGTTTAGGTCTGTGGGTGTTTTGGGGGCGGTGTTGGGTTGTTTAGGAATGACCCTAAAAAGTGGCCACTTGCGCTCACCGTTCCACTTTACTGATGCAGTTTGTCTGCTAATATTCACTCTTTTGACTTTCGAAACTACAAACATTAAATCAATTTCTAGTTTTTGTGAATCGTAATTTGAGCATGCACTGATGGTCCTTTTGGAACTTTGTTGGTTGGCTCATGTTGTTTTTGATCTCATATATTATGGTTAATTATAATCAGTCGAATCGACTTGTGTGCAGATGTTATTTTGTTTCTCATTTCAAAGCAAAAGCAAAGCATTTGGAATCATATAGCCTTCCCCAAGCCTTTGACTATTTTCTGGTTGTTCTTCAAAGACAGGGCAATCCCTTCCACAATGCCTGCACACACAAAAACATTCCATTCTCAGCTGTGCTAGGAAAAGTTGTGGCCTGGAATGGCTCTCTATGCATGGTAAGGCTCTGTGTGTGTCTCTTAACCAGCTGGTAATAAGAGGCAGTCAGTGACTGTGTGTGATCAGTAAGGTGGGGTCGGAAAAGGAAAAAAGGAACAAAAAAAAAGAGAAGTCTAACGGGGAGTGTACCTTCATGGATTCGATGTAGAGCATGTACTCGCGCAGCACAGGTAAGAAGTCATCACTCATGTCTTCAGTAAGTTCCTCCAGACCACTGCAGCAGTTAGCTACATAACCTGCGACACCGTCCAGTGGCTCCTGGAGCTCCTGTTCAAAGGAGGCCCATGCGGAGTACAGGGGCCCATACTCTCTAATCTCCACCATATACTCTGAGGAGAAACACAAATAAATTCTACTTCATTTGGATTGAGTTATAACCTTGATCTTAGTCAAAGGGGTTGTATACTTTTTATCAGATGGTAGAAATACTATAGCATTTACTTCAATACAGCATTGCTGCATATCATAAGGTTGCCATGTCTTAATTTTTTACCAGGCAGCCTGATTTTTGGCTTTGTTTTACCACTGCTGAAATCTGGCAACCCTACCAAATTAGTTTCCACAGCTGCATTTGTTTACCTTTCTTGTAAAGTGTTATTTTTTTATTCTGTCACGTCTGCACATGTAATTCTGTTTTTTTATATAAGAAAATTAAAACCCCCTTGACAAAAAGTATTTGTGGAAGTTTGTGTGGAGTTCCAATCTAAGCTGTGCTATCAGCCGGTCTACACAGACATGACTGGTTATGTCTAGGTGGGCAGAGAAAGGGGAGTTAGTTAAACAGCTTAGCCATCGGAAAAATGAAAGTGACGTGACATGAGTGAAGGTGAATGTGAGTGAGTGAGTGACTGAGCGGTATTTAAAGATCCTACCTGTCTGCTCCTTAATGATTCTTTGTGCTATTCTGTCGATTGTACCCAGCTTCTGTGTAAACATGTCCAGATAGTCACCCATGGCAGCAAACTCCACTGGCCTTGCTCTTAGCTTGTAGCCACCAGTCACGTACTTCACAGACTCGCCCATCTTGGAGAGCAGAGCCAGGCCTTGTCTCTTATTCAGATCCTGCATTACAAATATGCATGAGACTTCCGTCTACTGGTACAAACTAAAAACATTAACCCTTTATTCACACTAATAACAGACAATACACATACAATGACATTAAACCAAGATTTCTAATAAGATTTTTAATGGATCAATTCTAAATTATTGGTACCAGTAAGTTTCACAAATAAATCCACTGTTGTGTGATTTCCTCTTTATTTTCTACTGTCGCAACTTTAGTTTCTACCTACATTTAGTTCCTATTCAAGAAAAGCTTGGCAAACAATCTTAAGTTTGGAGATCATGTATCACAGCAGCAGCGAGAAGAGACCCTGTCCAATCTTCCTCCTTTAAAACAGCCAGGTTGGAGCCTCTGCTGAGATTTTACTTTTAATCTTTCCTGAATTTCATTTTAGGTTACGTTCACATGCACTTAAGTGCACTGAGGTGGATTGGTGTTGCTCTTGTGAGCAGATTGTATTTTTTTACATCACTTTAAATCTTAAACCACATACTATATACTAAAAAAGTATTGAAAATGTGGCACTCAGTCGGCACAGCAGTTTATTACAGTACCCCACCACTGCTTAGACCCGGGTTCCAATCTCAGCAGTGCTATTATCCAGCTGGGCTTCTGTACAGATTACATGATTGGCTATGTCTGAGAAACGAAGCCCTGCAATGGATTGCTGTCCTGTTCAGCATATTTCTGCAGTGCGCCCAGCGTTTTCCAATGAAACTGGCCCAATCGCAACCCTGACCAGGATAAAGCAGTTTCTATAAATGTTTATAAGACTAAAGAAAGTGTATTAATTTGCCATGTGTTTAGAACAGTATACTGAAGTCTCAGACACAGTCACAGTCAGCTTTCTGTATACTGGATATCAAAACAACATGCTGTTTACAAGTCCATAAATGATGTCTCATTATATCCTGAAAATATTACACCAGTTTATATCCAACATGTTATGTTATGGGTTGCAAATTAAGGAATAGATGAATAGTACTGGACTGGTGAACTTTTAGAGCTGATCTGAGGAGATGTTCTGCATGTTCTCCCTCTGTCCACATAGATTTTCTCTGGCTTCTTCACTTTTCTCTTTCCACAAGTCCAAAGATAAGCAGTCAGGCCAAGTGGAGTTACTAGAAAATGCTCTAAGTGTCTGTGTGTGCGACCCTGACCAGGTTTAAGTGGTGGTAAAACAAACAATGAATAAATGAATATTGAATTAGACACGCTGGGAGGTTAACCGAGCCATGGTTACCAGAACTGGTGTAAAATTGGTTGTCTTACTAGTGTAAACACAGGTCCAAGACAAACACTCTGGTGTGTTGATGGCTCTGCTTTCGAACACTTGCCAACAGAAAATCAATGTTTCAGGCCAGTGAGACATTATTCTTGTTAATAACTGCTGCTGGCTGTCTTTAGAATGTCTACAAGAGGGATTACACCTGGCTATTTGTCACAGAGCGGGTAATGAAAAAGCCATTAGTGATTTTGATAAATGACAGAAGCAGCCCTGGCGCTACAGTGTACTGCACCCAGCTATGGCTACCTGTCAAACTACACCACCCATGAGCACTAAAAAGTGCAGGTTTAGAGTTATATGATAAAGTGAATTTGTGAGGTAAATATAGAGCTAGTCTTTTAATTCTACAGAAAAACTAAATAACAATTAAGTAAAAGAACGTAACTTGCATAAACTGTGGGCCTGTAGAACAAGCTCCTGTCATAATAAAAAAAAAGTAGCAAATTTTTTTCCTTTTGGGATATTTGCAAGAAACCATTGAGCATCACTCACACAATTCAATCAAACTGATCCAAAAACACTGCTTTTGCTGGCCAGGATTCAAGTAAAAGTCACTGTGCCTGGGTACTCTTAGGGAGCCCAAATTAACACAGCAGTTTTTGTCATAGAATGTTAATAGAAACACAAACACTCTTGTACTAACCTTGGCTGACAAGAAAGCATTAAAGTGGTCGTTGAAAGAAAGGACTGGGTGGTCAGCAACCCGTTTCAGGAACTTATCCAGAGCTTTCCTTCTTGTCTCCACAAATTCCTCTGAGAAACGATCCACCACTCCCTTCATGACGAACTTCTCAGGTAATGGCTTTGGGGAAAACATTAGAACCACAAGAAAACAGAATGTAAGATGTTAAACAGTTCAAAGTTCCCGTCTCATAAACCGTTAACCTATTCTAAACTTCAGCTGGGATAAATAAAAGAAAAATATTCCATTATGGCTGTAAACACGCTTACCATCAACATTATCCTGCTTCAGATTACAAAAAAAAAGCCCAGTCGTAGGGAGCCCAGTCATAGGGAGATTGCCAATTTAATCCCCAATGATACCACTGCCATGTGGCAGACATGTAAAAAAGTACTGGGCCTATTTTCTGTCTGAGAAAGATGGGTTTCCTCTTTCTCACACAAATAACCTAGCAGGGGAATTAAGTGCCCGTCTTTAGGCTTGTTGAGCGGCACAGTGGTGTTGCATGATTTGCAGTTTGAAAATAGGTGGTGGCTTCAGATGTCTCAGAGGAAGCACATGCTAGTCCCTTAATCCCTCAGACTGAAAGCTATTAAGCAATAGGGAAAATTAGTAGATGTAAATTATTAAATATGGGTGTCACAATCCCATTTTTCAATTTTTACAAATGATTCTAATATCAGAGCACTAATTATCTGCCAATACCAACACAAATGTAATATTTGCATCTTTTGTTTATGTAGAGGATTTTGTCATGTTAGTTAACATCAAACGTATTAAGCAAAAAGAAAAAAAGATTTCATTGGATTATATAAAAAAAGTCAAATCTAAGCTGATACAACACCAGTACTCAAATCTTGGATCAGGACACCCCTAGTATTAACACAAGAATGGTCAGGAAGTTTTACCTTTCTGAAATTCCCGGACATAATAGCTTTAATCAATCCATGCGCTTGTGTGGGGTTATGGAAAGACCCTGAGTTTCGGGGTTCAAATCACAGGCTGGGCTCACAAACTACAGAAGGAAAATGGCTTTATGTGAACTTGGTCATTGAGGCGGACACATATCAGTGCATCCCTGTGCTTATCCCAAGCCCAGATAAATAGAAAGATTGCATCAGAAGCCAAATCAAATATGGAAATGAATGACCTGCTGTGGCGACCACTAACAGAAGCATTTAACAGAAAACAGCAATCCAGTTTAATCCTTAAACAAAAAAAAACTGTTTAGAAAGGCTTCTGATGCTATCTTTCTACCCCGTAAAGTTACAGTGGTCATTTACTCTCAGTAAAAAAAATAACCACTTACAGCTACATTATAAAAAAACATCATCTTTATCTCATCAAGGGTTATGAACACAAATGAAATCTGCAGAAGATGCACACAAAGCTTTACCTACTGGAATAAGGTGTGTTGGCTGACTGTCCTCTAGCTTGTTTCTCAGCCAGTCAAAGTCCTGGTAGCGCCGCCTTACTGAGTACTCAGGCAGGTCAAACTCTGTTCTGGTGGTCTGTAGATGTGATAGAAACCCAGATGAAACATGAATGAAGAAGAAAAGGCTGTGTAACTACTGTTCACTGTTTTACAATGCAGTCAGTGTCAAGTCTGAAAGAAGCACTTTTGCTTTTCACTGACTAACAAACCTCACCACTGACGATCCCCACTATTAAAATGCATGAATGCAGGATTTGCTCAATACATTTACACACAAGTTGCACACAGTCATGAGAAATTTTGTATCTCCAATTCACCTTACTTGCATGTCTTTGGACTGTCTGAGAAAACCCATGCAGACACGGAGAGAACATGCAAACTCCACACAGTAAGGACCTGGACTGCTCCACCTGGGAATCAAACCCCCAAATCAGTCCCGTGCTGAAAGCTGTTGTTGCAGTTTACCACAGACTTACAAGACTCAAGAGGAAGCCTGGCAGGTGGATCGTAACATCGTTACATGAGATACCCACTGACCTTAGTGGACACTCTGTAAGTGATGTACGTCTCCATGGCAGACACGTGTTTCTTCGGATCATCCACAGTCACAAAAAGGTCTCGCATCTCTCCATCCAGGTCGTCGTCCAGCTGCAAGCGATTTAGCAGGGAGGAAGAAGAGGCTGGACTGGAGGTGTCCACTGCATTGCCATTGGGTAGACTCAAGTCCTAAAAAAAAATAAAATAAACAACAGATAATGGTTCATTAAAATGTTATCAGAATTACAAAATTTTTATCAGATGTTACCATCACTGGGTGTTAGAATAATAACTTGCTGTAACTGAAGTCATTCTAGGTACAAGGGAAAATGTGTCTTGATTTATTTAGGGGTCGCCACAATGGATCTGGTCCATATACCAGACTTGCTACAGTTTTTACACCAGATACCCTAACTGACACAACCCACCTATTTCTATCCAGGCTTTGGACGGGCATTGAGAGCGCACTAACAAGTTGACAGCCAAGACAAAGATTGGTGTCCTGACCGGGGTGTGTTAACACATTCCACCCAATTGTACCAGAGAAGCAGGACCCATTGCGTTCCTGACCAGGATAAGGCTGTGCTAAAAACTTAAAAATAAAGTATATATAAATAAAAAAGATAAAATAAATATTATGCTTCTTACTTTGTAGCGACAGTTCTTTCTCGTTCCAGCACAATTGTATTTAAAGTGTGGTCCATTAAGGCACCTATTTGTCCAACATCAGTGACACAAATGCTCTTTTGACAAAATGGACACAAATTCCCACAAACATGCTCCAAATTCTTGAGGAAAGTTGAAAGTTGTTAAAGCCTAAATAGGGAGTGTCAGCTGCTAACAGTTTTGGTTTAGGACGTCCAACAAGCTCACTGACAGGCATATAGTGTATATACATTTCCATACAGTGACTAATAAATAAAACTGTGTTTACTGATTGATTTTGAGGACACCACAAGTCTGATCAGAATGAAGCGGTTAATAATGATGAATAAATACACAAATCACTTTTGTTGATCATAACAGCAGCTCAACCAGAGCTAATAGAAGTGCAGGAACAACAGTCAAATGGACCTTCGTTTCAGATGACGTTCAATCAACAGCAGACACTAACACCAGGCCATTATACATCCACAAGCTAAACATAGTCCTGCCAGCCTTCTTTTCATCCATCCAGTATGTCAAAAGAGCATTTCAGAACTGGGCTAATATCAAACAAAAAATCAAATGCTTATTGTTTTTAATAATTTAATTCAACAAGATTTTCATTTTTACTTCACTTTATACTTATTTATTATTTAGTATTTATACATTTAGTATTTATACATTTCTTTCTCTCTTTAGTATTAATTTATTAAGTACACTTACCTGATCATTCAATAATTTATTAATTTTCACCAACCAATTTAGTTTGTTATGGCCACAAAGCAAAAATACATCCCTGACATTGCACTAAAACACTCACATTCAGGGGCAATTTAGAGTAGCCAAGGCACCGTCTGCATGTTTTGGAAGTAGTAGTCAAAAGAAACCAAGACAAACGCAAATAAAATGCCAAACTCCTTAATGACAGTGACTGGAGTCTTAGCATAATACCTGTTATTAGTGTGGTCTATTTTTTACTAAGCACAATAGGTCAAAACCATAGGACCAACAAAGACCAGTGCACAGATGTAACTTGAGTGATTGATTATTGTGACAATTTAATAATAAGTTGTTGATAAAAAAAAAAATTGTAGCATCTTCATTATAATAACTTGTGTTAGCAAATCCACCAGTCAGGCCAAGCATTTAACAGATACAACTGACAGTGCCCTGAAGGAGGGAAGACCAGATGGGTGCAACAGTCCCTTCTACTGTCTAGTCTCTGTGTTCGAATAAAAATAACATGTTGAATGCATTAGACTCAACCACAAGCATAACAAAGGAAAATTATGTAAAGCTCTGGACAAAAGTGCATTACAGATTTTTACAACTTCAAGTACCAAGATCATCTGTACAAATAATAGCCTTAAGTATGACGTAAACAAAAACTGTAAATGTAACGGAACACAAGTTCCAAAGATTTGCATTGTCATGAACTTGGAGGCTGCCTTGGCCCTACTAGATAATCAGCACTTTATAGCACATATAAAGAGTACAGTGGAAGCTCAGAGGTTAAGGTACTGGACTACTAATCAACAGGTTGCCAGTTCAAGTCCAAGGACCTCCAAGTTGCAACTGTCAGGGCCCTGAGCAAGGTCCTAAACTCTCATTTACTCAAATTGTAAGTCAGTTTGGATAAATGTCGTAAATCTAAACCTTGTTGTAAACAAAAAACATTTAACTCCCATAACTTGAGTAAAACTTAAACTGTAAATAAATAAATCATGTTTATAATAATGTCTAACAGAAATTTCACCTTAATGCTGCTGTTGCTGGAGGTGTAAATGAACAAATCATGTTTATAACTGTGTATAAGAGAATTGTTTACCTTTATACTATTGTTGCTGGGATTCTAAATGAATAAAGCATGTTTATAACCGTGTATAAGAGAATTGTTTACCTTTATACTATTGTTGCTGGGATTCTAAATGAATAAAGCATGTTTATAACCGTGTATAAGAGAATTGTTTACCTTTATACTATTGTTGCTGGGATTCTAAATGAATAAAGCATGTTTATAACCGTGTATAAGAGAATTGTTTACCTTTATACTATTGTTGCTGGGATTCTAAATGAATAAAGCATGTTTATAACCGTGTATAAGAGAATTGTTTACCTTGATGCTGCTGTTGCTGGGGTTGTTGGCTGGTGGTTCTGGACTGGGTGTGAGCGGAGCCTCCTCGGCTGATAACGGATGAACAATCTCCTGGATGGATTTTTGACCCGATGAGGGCAGAGATTTGGGGGTACCGGCAGCACTCATGGTGATAGTGAGAAGGCATTAAAGAACAAACGTTGTAAGAATCTCTCTAGTTTTGCTCCATCAAGATGTTTAAAGATCTCAGAGAATCCGAGCACCAAACATCTGTCAGCTGACTGACACCGCGCATCTCCACAGCCAGCGGAACCGGAACTGAGCACGTTTTAATATAAGGGTTTCAAAACATTACCTACTACTTATAACAAAATACAACAAAATATACCACAAAATATACTACTACTATTACTATTACTACTACAAATAACAATAATAACCAATGTTCTTTCTGTCCCAATTTGTTATTGTCTAGCTTTCGCATTCATACAGAACCACAGAAAAGACCACAGTCTTAACAAATCTGATCTTTATTTGGAGAAATACATTTTTAGATCTGAAGTTCCCTTTATAGTTCCTTTATTCTTGTTCTGCCAAGTGCCAGTCTGTGCTGGATATTTTGCTATTAACAAATGATCCAAATAGGCAAAAGCTGGTCCACAAATTCTATATATAGTCTTTCCTTTTTCATGAATTTTGTCTTCTTCATTTTTTTACTTTGCTCTTTAACCAGTAATATTTAATGTATTTTAAATGTAAAACTCTGGAAAGTCACCTACTCCAGGAATGTGTCAGTCCTTCAGTTAGACTTTTATTCTAGAAATGTACACTGCCTGTTGCTGTAGCTTGTTACCGACAGGGTTGCCAGAACAGTATATGTTGCATTTAAACGTTAACACAAATTTCAGCTTGCAGTCCGTCTCATTTTAAAGCAGAAAAAAGGCTTCGTTAATAGTCTATCTGGCAACCCTGAGCACCATAAAACTGCGTGGACATGCAACATGCGTGTCTAACGCGGAGGATATGTGTTTAACTATAAGGTGAACGTCTGTAAAATTATTTTCTAATTATAATCGGTTTTAATGTTGTATTAATTGTTTAGTATTTTTCGCAGTGTATAAATGTTGTAAATTAAATGTACATTGTATAATTAAGTCGTTTGCGTAGTGCTTAAGTTTGCATGCCTTTAGCTTGCCAGTCAATGTTGACAATTATGATTATATATAATATGAAATTATATTAAGTTAAGTTGTATTTCTATTTTTATCCTCTTAGTTGGAGCATGTAATTGGATAGTTATTTTATTATATAAATATGTGAAATTGTGCTAGTGAACGGTGTTGCCCACGTGGTAGAGACACGTGCATTACACGTGGTGGGGTTGCTAATGCTAATGTTTCATTTAAAAGTAACAAAAAAACCAAATCTAGCTTTGCTGTTGGAAAACCGACTGACCCAATGATTAAACTCACTACCCATCTGATCCTGATTAAGGGAAGGATTATTTTCTCTATTATGAGGGTTCAGTCAGTGAAGTAAAATGGTGACTGGTTACTGAAGAGTAGTTTTTTTTTTTTATAAATGTAATTTATTTTTGTTTGTTTTCTCCCCCTGTGTCGTCTAGGAAGATTCTACTAAAGATAATCACGTCAGAAGATCAGATGAACAGGCTTCGAATAGCAAGAAGTTTCATGCAGTTATTGATTGTTTTTACATAAATATAGATTCCAAATAAAGGACCTTGACCTTGTTTTTTTTTTTCTTGTATTCTATATTGTTATTACATATTTTATTGCAAAATTGTGCATAATAGCCTGTAGATCATAGAGAAGTAGATAGAACAAAAATGATTGAAGTGTAAACATGCATGTGCAAGCAAAACTGCAGTGCAAGCAGATACTCCAGCAGATCTGACTGACAGCATGACTATATCAGAAAAGCCTAAAAGTAACATGAGGGTGCACTGAAATGATGGTCCATCTGAAGAAAGAATTTCATTGTGCTGTACATCTGTATATATATATATATATATATATATATATATATGTATATATATATATATATATATATATATATATATATATATATATATATATACATATACATATACATATACAGTGTATCTGCAGATATTTAAGTATATCTTTTCATGGGACAACACTGACAAAATGACACTTTGACACAATGAAAAGTAGTCTGTGTGCAGCTTATATGACAGTGTAAATTTATTCTTCCCTCAAAATAACTCAATATACAGCCATTAATGTCTAAACCACCGGCAACAAAAGTGAGTACACCCCTAAGAGACTACACCCCTAAATGTCCAAATTGAGCACTGCTTGTCATTTTCCCTCCAAAATGTCATGTGATTTGTTAGTGTTACTAGGTCTCAGGTGTGCATAGGGAGCAGGTGTGTTCAATTTAGTAGTACAGCTCTCACACTCTCTCATACTGGTCACTGAAAGTTCCAACATGGCACCTCATGGCAAAGAACTCTCTGAGGATCTTAAAAGATGAATTGTTGCGCTACATGAAGATGGCCAAGGCTACAAGAAGATTGCCAACACCCTGAAACTGAGCTGCAGCACAGTGGCCAAGATCATCCAGCGTTTTAAACGAGCAGGGTCCACTCGGAACAGACCTCGCGTTGGTCGTCCAAAGAAGCTGAGTGCACGTGCTCAGCGTCACATCCAACTGCTGTCTTTGAAAGATAGGTGCAGGAGTGCTGTCAGCATTGCTGCAGAGATTGAAAAGGTGGGGGGTCAGCCTGTCAGTGCTCAGACCATACGCCGCACACTACATCAAATTGGTCTGCATGGCTGTCACCCCAGAAGGAAGCCTCTTCTGAAGTCTCTACACAAGAAAGCCCGCAAACAGTTTGCTGAAGACATAACAACAAAGGACATGGATTACTGGAACCATGTCCTATGGTCTGATGAGACCAAGATTAATTTGTTTGGTTCAGATGGTCTCAAGCATGTGTGGCGGAAATCAGGTGAGGAGTACAAAGATAAGTGTGTCATGCCTACAGTCAAGCATGGTGGTGGGAATGCCATGGTCTGGGGCTGCATGGGTGCAGCAGGTGTTGGGGAGTTACATTTCATTGAGGGACACATGAACTCCAATATGTACTGTGAAATACTGAAGCAGAGCATGATCCCCTCCCTCCGGAAACTGGGTCGCAGGGCAGTGTTCCAGCATGATAATGACCCCAAACACACCTCTAAGACGACCACTGCTTTATTGAAGAGGCTGAGGGTAAAGGTGATGGACTGGCCAAGCATGTCTCCAGACCTAAACCCAATAGAACATCTTTGGGGCATCCTCAAGCGGAAGGTGGAGGAGCGCAAAGTCTCGAATATCCGCCAGCTCCGTGATGTCGTCATGGAGGAGTGGAAAAGCATTCCAGTGGCAACCTGTGAAGCTCTGGTAAACTCCATGCCCAGGAGAGTTAAGGCAGTTCTGGGAAATAATGGTGGCCACACAAAATATTGACACTTCAGGAACTTTCACTTAGGGGTGTACTCACTTTTGTTGCTGGTGGTTTAGACATTAATGGCTGTATATTGAGTTATTTTGAGGGAAGAATAAATTTACACTGTTATATAAGCTGCACACAGACTACTTTTCATTGTGTCAAAGTGTCATTTTGTCAGTGTTGTCCCATGAAAAGATATACTTAAATATCTGCAGAAATGTGAGGGGTGTACTCACTTTTGTGATACACTGTATATATATATATATATATATATATATATATATATATATATATATATATATGTAATATAAGAAATGTAATGAAAATAAATTCTTTACTTGCATAATCTAATCTTTAGAAGCTGGGGTCTGAGTGCAGGGCAGCCATTGTATGCCCCCCTGGAGCCAAGAGGGTTTGGGTCCTTGCACAAGGGTGGTTACATGGCAGAGCTGTGGGTTACCAACCTTCTAGTTGATAACCCACAGGTCTAAAAGTGGAGAGCATATACATATCTACTTATCCTTATTCACATTGAAATGTTAAAATGGCATCATAGTTTAATGGTGTTTAACCAGTAAACTTTTCTGAGCTTCAGTGATTTTTATAGCTTTTTTAACACCCACTTTATGACACTGATGAGACAAAGGAGCACATTCAGTGCAAGACACATTCTACCAAAATGCACCACAGAGCGCCACAGGACGTCCTTTCTACCTGTGGCCATCAAACTCTATAATACCTCCCTTAATGTGTGACACTATGGTTCATCTGTGCAAAATTCGTTATTCATATGTGCAATAATAATAATGTAAGTATTTTAATTATGTGAAATAACTTTTTACCTTCTATTTGCACATTTTTCTTTTTCCTTGTTTTAAATTATTGGAGTGTTTATTCTTCTACATAAATGGGTGCTACTGTAAGAACTGCAATGTCCCTCTGGGATCAATAAAGTATTTCTGATTCTGATTTTTGGAGAGGGGAGTCTGTAGCATTGTACTATACACAGCCACTACTTTATGTCCTGTCTTATTTCTATATATTATAATTTGTTTACTTCAGTTGAAGTGAATATAATAAAATTAGGCGAATAGTTTGGGTGATTCGTGAATAAAACAAAAGTTAGTCGATGTTTGGTACTAAGCAGTTTGAGACGCAGCCATGTTCGCCGGAAGTGTTTTGCATGTGGGGGCGGGACTTCTTGTGCCACGTTGATGGAGTCAGCGGAGACGTGGAACTAATTCTGTTGTGTGTGTGTAACCGGTGCAATCGCAAACTCTCATTATTCACCTAATATCACCAAAAATACTGCGTTTAACCTACCGAATACAGTTTAACACCAGTGAAGCAGAGTGTGGATGAGTTTGTGTATGGTTGTGCGGAGCGCTGAGAGGGAAGGTAAGATAGTACAGTGCAGTTAGCATTAATGCTACAATGTAGCTAATCTGTATTCTTCACCGACTTCTGCACTTGTTATTATTAACTGTAACTCGTTTATTCTGACTTAGTTTGGTAAAGTAGTCTTCTGTTGGTTTAAATTAGAGTCACAGTGTATGAGACACGGATGCATATTTGTGTGATAACTGGTGCAGTAGTTAAACCCATCACTAACTGGCTTAGTTGCGTTCATTCTCGTCAACCATGTTGGTTTTGTTTTGTAGTGAATTTAAGTAATTATGTTCTGTTTTTATGTGCTGTTAGGATTTGCTGTGTTACCAATAACTTGGGTTTTGAATCATGAACCTTAAACAGTCCACGTCACTTGTTTCGTGCCTGCCAGGTTATCTGGTATCTGAATAGTTGCCAGATTGTTTAATATTAGTTTGACAAATTATAATTATCTGTTCTATTTTGTTTTGTAAAAATATTAAGTATTCAAGCACTGTTTACTATTTTTCTCATTTACCTGAATATGCTACCTTCAAGCACTGTTATATTTTGGGTTAATTCGTAATTAGTAATCAGTGTGTTTACACCTAACGCAACACTAAGGTTGATTCATTTGCAATTGTGGTAAATGTGCGGTTTCTCCTGTATCTTTTAAAATGTTATAAATAAGATTTTTTTTCCACGCAGGGGACCTTTTAAGTTTGGCTTCCATATGATCAAGATACGATGTTTATAGTCTCTGCAGTTGCACTAGTTAGTGCTGTAAAGTGTTTGTTTTTGTCTGAATGAAACTAAATTCATAAATACATATGACCTGTACCTGGCACTTTAATTACTAATGCATAAATCACAACAAACATCATCGTGTGGTACCTTCAGACTAGGATTAATAAATAAGTGAAAGACGTATTATGTGTTGTTAGACCAATTAAATTGCTTCTTTACAGCAAAATGGGTAAAACTAGAACATCAAGGCAACTTATGTTTACGTGCAACTTTTAGTAAAACTCGTATGTACAGTAAATTGTACAGCGGGTGAAGGCAGCATGTAATTTACCTCGTCTTCATAATCATAAAGTTCGTTTGGTTTGTTGCTAAGTGGGATTAGCAGGTGACGTATTTGCGCTTTGGTGTTATTACCGTTTTATCAGTTTCAGTAAATTAGCACAGAAATGGTTTAAATAAGTATATTGGCACGCGTGGGGCAGAAGACACCAATGAAATTAACGTGTTTTTTTGTTGTTGTAATTTTGTATTCCAGTCAGCATAGTAGCTAGCATAAATGCACCAAACTGTTCATGGTTAGTACCGTTAGCTGAAAAGCAGAAGTGTGATTATGTAGCAGAATAAACACATTTACAGGAAACAAACTTAAATATGTAATTCTTCTGCTAATTTTATAATAGATTATATTTATAATAAATTGAGCCTGTTGGTAAGTATAAAATGTAAAATCTGCCATAGTTTTTATATATATATTACATACACATCTTATGGGTTATTCCAATAAGTTAAATGTAGCAAATGAACAGTAATTGTTCACTAATGTGCCAAACTTTGGTTCTTGTTGAGGATATTTTAACTTAGAAAATAAACCAGTCATGGACTTTGACCAGTAGTGTCCAAACTTTTCCATAAAACTGGACATTTGCCCAAAATGAGATATAAAACTTTAATTCAATGATTAAGTATCTAGTATCAGCTAGGGAAAGTAACACAGTTTTGTAGATAAGCATATTTTTTACTTACAAATCTACAGTAATAAACTATCTAATCTGTGTATCCTAAAGCCTTCTGGTGCAGGTCCACCTTTGAGCGTTTTGAATCGGGCTAAGAATTAAATAAGTAGTAATTTTAGTAATTTTACACAACCATTAAGACTCCCCCCAATTCGTTACTGTATTTTTGTTAGTTTTTTTTATAAATGAATTACAACATTACACTGCATTATAAATCCTCCTGGCAAGTAGGAATAATAAAACCTAACCTAGTTTGATACAAGTGTAATACTCTAGCAGACGGCTTATATACTGTCTAGATATGTCATTTGTTTATGCAAAGTATTTTTGTCACAAGTTTTAAGCCTATTGTTTTGTCTAGTTTAGGATTATGCAAAATTAGACAGGACAGCAAAACAGTTTGAGAAAACAAGGCCAAATTTATTTAGCCGAAAGGACATGCAGAGGACACATTTAGTCTAGTTAGGATATTAGAGCATGCAGTGCTTGTTTCCAATAAAACTGCAGACTTCTTAAATTATATGGACTTGTATATCTTACTTTCATCTGTACATCTTACCAAGACCTGTTATAAGACACTGTAGGCCCAGATGGGCTCAGTATATCATGCGAAATATTATGCCTAAATTTTAATGTAAAACTGAAGAGGTTTTTTTTAAACATTGAAATCCAACTTTGCTTCTACAGCTTTTAGTTTTAAACAGTCTTAAAAGCCTTATGCATATGGTTAGTTTTTTTTGCTTACAATCTCTTTTTGACCTGTTGCCTGGTTTGACCTCAAATTAAATGTAATAGTTTCAGAGTTATTCTATATATTTGTGTTTTCTTTACGTTTGTGTGATATTAAAACCTGCTATTGGTTATCTTGATATGACAAACTATGGCTTTCTTTACAAAAATTGGTTTAGACAGCCTGTGTTGTTTGGATAACTTACGTAGTGGGCTGTCTGTCGCAGGATGAAGCTAAAAGAGATAAACCGTACCGCCATCCAGGCATGGAGCCCAGGACAGCACCACCCGATTTACTTGGCTGCAGGTGATTCATGCAAACTTGCTTTTACTTTGCGCACACACTTATTATCAGCCTCTAAATGTGTATTGTTTTTTGCTTTTGTAATAGTACAGTTTAAATGAATGGTTTTGTACAGTTACTGTACCCACTTTGCTATGTGCTGATTGCTAGAAGTGCTTATAATTCAAGTATACTGCTATCACACATGGCCCATCCTTATTACTGCCAATGTAAAAGTAGCGTAAGGTGTCTTTATTGTATTCATAACTCTGATTTGCTCTTGTAAAGTAATTTGCTTTTTTCTAGTTTATGTTTGTTTACCAACAAATGTTCGCCATTTGTTCTTCAGGTACCTCCGCTCAGCAGCTAGATGCCACGTTTAGCACCACTGCCTCCCTGGAGATCTTTGAACTGGACCTGGCTGAGCCCACATTGGCCATGAAGTCATGTGGTGCTTTCTCCTCTCCTCACAGGTTTTTGTTCTTCACTGTATGCTAATAAGTCATTGTTCAGTTATTGCTGTTGGTTGCTGTCCCTGCACTATGACCTGACCCCAGCTTCCAAACAAGCTGGGAACTAATGCTTTCAGCAAAAGAAACGCAGCATTTCTTAGTTTTATACGTGTGTAACCTCTTTGCTTGTGTGTTTTGTATGGCCACTAAACCTGCAGTGTCCTCTGGGTGCACTTGACTGTAATTTCAGAAGTTACCCTCTCTAATTTAATCTTGGCACTGAATGTAAAGCATATGGACAGGTGGCAGGTGCCTTTAACAAGTATCAAATGCTCACTAACTTAACACTGTTGTGACTGGCTTTGCAGTTTCAATTAATTGAAGCAGTGATGTATATGTCCTATTATTTTAAAACTGATCATAGTGGACAGTTAACCAACAAGTTCATAGCAAGCCAAAATAATATGAAGCATCACTGAATTTTATTTCAACAAAGCTTTCATCTTTCATACATAAAAGGTTTAACATGGTGAGCATGGCTTTAATGTAAAGCAAATACGTAACCATTAACACCGCGACCAGAACCAGTTCAGCATTCTGAATGTACATTTTAAGCAATAGATGTCTTTAGCTAACAAGTCTATTAAAAAAAGGAGCTCACTAAACATGCTAATGAAATAAGTGAGATGCAACAGGTATCTTTAAGCTGTGATGGATTGAGTTTTACTTTTAAAATGGTATGAACTACAGAAAACTATTTGTTTATTGTGATACAATCCTTCAGTGAAGGGTCAGTGGTACAGATCTGCCCTGTTCAGGTTAGAGACCTTAGTTTTGCAATAAGGTTCTTTTTCTTTTTTCTCCAGATACCACAAACTGGTTTGGAGTCCTCATGGCATTAATGAGCAAGGACCAACATCTGGAGTTCTAATTGCTGGAGGAGAGACTGGAAACATCATCGTTTATGACCCATCCAAGATTATTGCTGGTGACAGTGATGTGGTTATCACTGAGAGTGATAAACACACAGGGCCTGTTCGAGCGCTTGACATCAATTCCTTTCAGGTAATATTTGGTAGTTTCATACTTTACATTGATTAATACTGTAACGATTTTTAACTCATGTTCTATTCTCATGCTGTGTTTTTGTTTCTTTTCTTCTAAAGACCAACCTTGTTGCCTCTGGAGGTAATGAGTCAGAGATTTACATCTGGGATTTAAACAGCTTCAGCACCCCAATGACTCCAGGACCTAAATCACAGGTGTGCACACTGCATTCATTTTTTACAGTCGTTTTATTGATTTCAACTTTTCCCCCTGCCAAAAAACAAATGACATAAAACAAAACGTGGAAAAAATAAATACAAATAAGAAATTAAAAGTGTATTTTAAGCAAAACGTCCTTAAATTAATGTAGATTTATCTTTATTATAACTCATTGTTAGTGCATAAGATCTTGCATGACTTGTCTCTCGACCACAACCCCGTTCCTAAACGAAAATTGATTTCTTTGTTGTTCACTCCTGTTAGTCTCTAGAGGACATTAGCTGTGTGGCATGGAACTGCCAGGTTCAGCACATCCTGGCCTCTGCCAGCCCCAGTGGCAGAGCTTCCATCTGGGACCTGAGAAAGAATGACCTCATCATTAAAGTCAGCGATCACAGCAATAGGGTTTGTCACCAGTCTATTCTGTTTTTGTTATAGTGATGCACAGAATGATGCACAGAATTTTTGTTTAAGAAATCTTTTAATAGGTGAGCTGAAGTGAGCACAGACTGTTTCAACTTTGGTTGCTGATGTTGTGTAATCAAATGTGTAATCAAATGTAATCTATTCATGGTACAATTGCTGCAATTTGTAAATAAAATGTCCACATTGTTCAGATGCATTGCTCTGGTCTGGCATGGAACCCAGATGTTGCCACTCAGCTCATATTAGCCTCCGAAGATGATCGAATGCCTGTCATCCAAATGTGGGATCTGCGCTTTGCTACCTCACCACTTAAAGTTCTAGAAAACCATACCAGGTAATTCGGCATGTATTTTTTCCCCAACAGTTTAGTTAACCACCATAATAATAGTCACAGTTGAAATATCTTGTAATATATTTTAAGCTGTAATTGAATAAAAATGTGACAAAGTTACAATTATCAGTATGACTCCAGGTTAAACCCATCATCAGTGTAATGACCTGAGCTTGTTTGTCATTCAGAACACACACTTTGTCATACTAGCATTGTCATACTTCACATGATATTTGGGAAAATGCTTGTCAAACACACATCTGATATGGATTTTTACATATGTGTTTTGTCAGAGGTGTTTTGGCCATTGCTTGGAGTCTGGCTGATCCTGAGTTGTTGCTAAGTTGTGGGAAAGATAATCGTATTCTTTGCTGGAACCCTAACACTGCTGAGGTAAGAAATAATAAAACATCTAAAATAAGCCTCAACCAGACCAAAAAGCAAGCTTGTTAATAGCAAGTCAAGATACTTATCAATGATTGTTGTGTAGTCTCTTATTCTGTAACATTTATGATATAATAGTGTAGACCTCTGTTTACTATACTTAAACTTATTTGTTATAATAAATTACTTTAAATTTGTCCCTCATATTTTGGCATCATTTTTTCCAGGTCCTTTATGAGCTGCCTAGCTCTCAGTGGTGTTTTGACATACAGTGGTGCCCCAGAAACCCAGCTGTTCTGTCTGCTGCATCCTTTGATGGGCGTATCAGCATGTACTCCATCATGGGTGGCAGTAATGATGCTGTTAACAGTGCCCAAGCTGATCAGGTACCAGTACAGCTGCTTGTAGATATTTGTAAATAAATGTATAAATATATAAATTTGTAAAAGTCACTCTGCATGTTTTGGCTATTGTTTTCATATTTACACTATTTTCATGCAAGCTCACTTGATGTGTTTGGACTTGGCAGATAAGCTCCGCATTTGCCAACATGGATCCCTTCGGCACTGGCCAAACGTTGCCTCCTCTGCAGCTGCCTCAAAATGCCACCACTAATGCCACCATCACCCCACTGAAGAAGCCACCCAAATGGATCCGGAGACCAGTAGGGGCTTCTTTTGCTGTGAGTTGCATCAGAGTCTCACAGACTTTTCCAAATTGTATTTTGTTAATGCTAACCTGTATAAATGTACAGTCTTTATCTCGAGTATCCCTACAATTATTGTTTCACAGTTCGGTGGAAAACTCGTCTCTTTGGAAAACATCAAACCATCACCACAGCAACCCCAGCAGCCCATGGCTCATGTCGTTCATATCAGTCAGGTTGTCACCGAAATTGATTTCTTGCACCGCTCAAACCAACTTCAGACCACTCTCACTTCTGGAAACTTTGTGGAATTTTGTGAATCAAAGATTGCAGCTGCTCCAAATAAATTTGAGAAGACTATTTGGGCTTTTTTAAAGGTAAAACACATTATGAAATTCTCACTATGAAATTGTAAGTGTTTAAAAAATCACTGTTTATACTTTTTGTAATGTAGGTATTATGGGTCACTTTGGAACTGAATATTAAGCTTGCCTCCAGAGATTTCAGTTTTTGGTTTTCAATTCATTAAAAAAAAAAATTTTCACATTACATTTGGTGTGCAAAAACCTAAGGGGTCTGAATATTTTCTAAATTCTCTTGATAGTTAGAAAAAAAGGCATTGTGCATTATATTTGATTAAAATGCTACAAATTAATTTGGAATTCAACTGTTAATTAAAGAAATCAACATATCAATTGATTATTAAAATAACTGTTAGTTTAGTTTTAGCCCTGCAGTTATACAATAGATGACGTTTTTTATCCAGAACACCCACTATATCAGACTAATCTTAATGAGTGGTATCTTGAACTTTACTTTCTTTTCAGGTACATTTTGAAAATGATGCCCGGGGAAAATACTTGGAACTTCTGGGCTACCAGAAGGAGGAACTAGCTGCTAAGGTAGGTAGTCATGATGCATTCTCTCTATTATTTCCTTTATAGATTTATTCTGTTTTTAACTGTGTATCCTAAACATACTTCTATAGCTGGAGAATTTGTATTATGTGTTGTGTTCCTCAGATTACATCAGCGCTAGAAGCAAAGGACCCAAAGTCTCATGAGGACAATGAGGTAGGTGCTTTAGTGTGTTTTATTTCCACTAATCCTAATCCATTAATGGGGCGCATTACACATTTAATTGGGTAAATATTGGAATTAAATCAAGACAGGTGGTTTAAATGGAAAGTCTTTTCATGGAGAGGACTTGTGGTTAATTTCAGTTTCTAAGGTGGGTGTCACTACAAGTTAAAGTGTAGTGGTTACTTTTAGGATTTCTCTTCTTACCAAGCTGAGAGAAAAAACTATTATGATAATAATACAACGGAAACCAACCATGCATGCAACAGAATGACTATGAAATCTACCATAATTTCAAATGGATTTTGAGTTTTTGGCATGCATCCTTTTCATCATCCCTTCTTCATTTCTCCTGTTGGTTTGTATAATTTGCAGGAAATAATGCTCTGTGATTGCTTTAGTCTTTCGGCACTGCTAATTGTTGAACAATCCAAATTGTTTGTGCCACACTCATCCATTACTTGCATGCTTTTATCTCATGGAAGTTTTTAAAAACCTGTTTGCTGAACCCCTTGTGACTGTTCCATCCTTACCCTGGTGTGACTCTGTAGCCTTCCTCCTTCCCTGTGTTCGACCATGCATCTGAGCTCACATGTGACCTTACTTCAGAACCAGAACCTTCACAGTCTGACCTTATGCCTGCTTTTGAGACTGCACACCCTGTTAAGTCTGTAGTTCATCCAGATCATGAGACTTTAACTCCGTCTTCCCTGGCAATGGCTCCGCATGCCCCTGAGACAGGTTTACCTAAAACATGTTTAACGGATCCTCAAGCTTTAGATCCAACTTGTGATCCTAAACCAATGGTAGTTTCGTCAGCGGTCCAAGACCTTTCTGCATCTGCTTTAGCACCTCTCATTCTTCAAAAGTCTTCATCTATTGATCTCGCGCTTCAGGCTGACCTTCAGTCAGCAGCTCCAAGTCCAAGTTTCTTACCACCACTTGACCCCCAGTCTGTTCCCCTGTTTGCACCACCCATTATTGCACAGCAACCTGTGGCAGAAACTGGATCGACTGAGTTAGACAATGTACCAGAGGAGGAGCTTGCACCCCCAGTTAATGGTAAGCAAGAGGCTGAACCGGAGCTGAACGCTGTACCGCTAAATGACGAGGGATCTGACGATTTGGCCCTCACTGCCGATACACCTAAAGAGGAGCCAGCTTTGGAGGAGGTACCCTCACCGTGCCTGTTGTTGTCATGTTTCCTGCCACAGCATCCCTGTGTGATGCTACCATAGTCTTTTTTGCTAACATTCACTTACTGTATTCTATTGAACGTAAGCTTAAGATGTTCTCTGAAACATCATTTGGAGTCTCACACAGGAATGCTGACAACATGGTGGAAATATAGTGTCTGATAATTAGCAACACGCACTACATATTACGTAGAGATTTTGTGTATACGTATGGCATATTTAGGTTGGAGCTAATGAGCTCATTTTTAAACATGGCTCATGGGTCTGACATGTCCCTTAAGTCCACCTTTAACTAATAGATGATTCATTTATGTGTTTGATAAATAAATATGTGTTTGTCAGCTTAGCAGTCAGTTTTTATTACTGTACTGTAAATACTTTAAATTTCATGCACTTATTTTACTTTTTCATGTCCAGAATGCTTGATTAATGACTATATTAATGACTGATTTAAAAATGTTGCTTTACTTGAAGAATACTACAAAGGTCAAGCAAGAAGGACATTTATTTGACAAAATGTGCAGTACCTCTACCTCTTGGTTAAAACATTAAGAAAGCTGTATGTACAGTCAATAATGAACTAATAACTAATGGAGCAGCATGTTCTTCATTTGCATTTATAGACAACCTACTTAGTCTTGTGTTTGTTGCCTTTGACTTTCTTTCCCTCTTATGTACATTATTAACCTGAGGTGTATGTGACCAATTTTTACCATATAATAATTGATTGTCGTGCTGCATGTTGACCTTGTAGAGTAACCTAGAATATAAAGGAATATTTGAATGTAAGAATTGTTAGTCTGAAAGAGCCAGATATACAAAGTTAAAAGGTAGTGCAAAAATGTAAATGTAGTGACACTTCTGACACATCTTCAGGAGGAAGAAAATGGACCTGCAGCTGAAGAGAGCCCAGAGCTTGAAAAGCTTCCTGTCCAAGAGAAACCTGTTGCCAAGCAGATCCCGTCTAAGATGACAAATAAAGGCAAGTGTCAGCCATTATCAACTGTACCACTTATTGTGCACTTCTTGTTTTAAAAAAGTTAATGAGTAAATTCGTTGTGATTTGGGCTTTCATTTGATGTTACAGGTATAGATGGTCTGATCACACAAGCCCTGCTAATTGGGGACTTCCAAGCCGCTGTAAACCTTTGTCTCCACGACAACCGAATGGCTGATGCTATAATCCTAGCCATCGCTGGTGGGCCAGAGCTTCTTGAAAAGACCCAGAAGAAATATTTGACCAAAACCCAAAGCAAAATTGGCAAGGTAATATTATAATGTGAAACATAACATTACCTTTGGGCATTTTTGTGACATAGAGATTATTAAAAATGTATTTATGTATTGTATTTGTGTTTAACAAAAGTATACCAGTCATTTTGTGTTTGCTTAGAGCTTTATTGCGACTGTTTGCCAAATGTTAATAATTTATCTGCCTGAAAATCTGAAGTGTGCATCTCACCCTCTAGATAATCAGTGCTGTGGTGATGAAAGACTGGCTGAATGTTCTTGAGACATGTGATCTCCAGAATTGGAAGGAGGCCCTTGCTGCAGTCATGACCTATGCCAAACCTGAGGAGTTCTTCTCTCTTTGTGGTGTGTATAGAAAAGACAAAACTTTTTAAGATGATAATGTTCAAGCTTTAAATATTTCCTTAATAATAATTATATCTACATAATTAAGTGCTGTCAAGTCCGACTCCTCTTCCTCTGCTTGGGCCTTCAGGCTTTGTAATGGCTTATTCATTGTTTCTCTAATTGTATCCATCCATCTTGTTACTGGCTGTTCTCTTCCTCTTTTACCTTCATCTCTTTCAAGCATAGTTGTCTTTTCCAGTAAACTTGTTCTTATGTTTCCAAAGAAAGAGCTTCAGTTTGGTTATATGCTTTTTGAGAGAAAAGTTCGTTTTGATTTGGTCAAGGACTCATATCCGTACTAATAACTGATTTTTGTCGCCTTGTTGTTCAAAAAATATGCCAGTGTTTGTTTTTCCCCTTTAAAGTCCCCATGTAAGTTTTTAGGGTGTTATGTCTCAGTGTTAATACCACTTTTTGAAATGGTAATAGCCGGTTTTCAGGTAACACAGCTGTCTGTCTCGCTAGTCCATCACTGCTGGGATCTTGAGTTCACAAATTTAAATTCAAGCTGTGTAACTGACCGGCCGTGCGCCTACACAGACACACGATTAGCTGTGTGTCTGTAGGGGATGAGACAATGGTCAACGCAGGGTTCCTCGTTGCTGCTGCAGTCACCCTCTCTGCAGGCCTGTCAAGGCACCTGCACAGGAGGTGGCTGATCTAGGATGGCAGTAATGCAATGTGCAGCACACAAATGAATCTGCACAAGCCTTTATTGCTTCTTTGGTTGTCAAAAAAAACAAAACTTGTTTCTAAACCAAAAGAAATGACCAGATGCATAACTTTTTCATGTAAATATGGGCTAAGAGTGTGAGATGAAACACTGAGTCGTGTGTTTGTGTGGTGTTTAGGCCTGCTGGGCTCCAGACTGGAGGCTTCCGATGATCCAGCTCTGCAGGCAGAAGCTTGTCTTTGTTACATCTGTGCAGGCAGTGTAGAGCAGCTGGTGTCTTGCTGGTCCAAAGCACAGGACTCTGCTTGCCCACTGTTATTGCAGGTAAGGCTCTAATCTAATAAATGCATGTATTAAATTGATTTTTGAGCATGTAATGCATTCTGTGTTAATAACAACCACTCATGGAGTCTTCCTTGTTACTGATCTTTGTAAACATTTATCTATAACCTGTATATCCAGGTGACATAACCAGGGTCAACGTAACTGTCTTTCTCATAGGATCTGGTGGAAAAAGTGGTGGTGTTACGACAGGCCGTGGAGAAGACTCAGGGTGGAGTGGCCCCTGCCTTGGGTGCTTTGCTGGCAGAGAAAATGAGTCAGTATGCCAGCCTGTTGGCTTCTCAGGGCAGCCTACAAACCGCCATCTCCTACCTGCCTACCAACACTGACCAGGCAAGCACAATTAAAATAGTAGATATTTAATGTAAAACAGTGACTGCAGTCATTCTTACCTATTTTTGTATAATTCTAGGTACCAGTGCAGCAGTTGCGAGAGCGTCTGAGCAGAGCACTGGGTCAGCAAGGAGCAGCTCCTGTACAGAACAGAGAGCCAGTGGCACCTGCAGCCATTCCTGCACAGGTCTACACACCAGTCCAACCACTGCCTCCTCAGCCCACTCCTGCTGCTCCCACACAACAGTATTACCAGCAGGTACTAATCTTACACATGGTCTTAAATCAAACACACACAGTAAGTGAGACCAGAAAAACTTCTTACATGAGTCACAACTCATTTTAGATTTGTAATGATGATAGTAACGACGTAAAAGCAGGCCGTAATACATTTAATAACAGTATTTGACAAGGTGTCATGCTGAATTATTGTTTATATGGCAATGCATGCCATTCATCATCATTCTAACTTCTAGTAAATCATTTTTATTCTTTTTAAACACAATTTTTATAATAAATGGTATTTTTCCACATTTATTTTGTTTTGCACAATAATTATAGATACTTACTCACAAGCAAGACTTCAGTACCATTTGTTTGATACATTTTGCAACACACACGTCTTGTTTTGCATGACAGATTTTTAAACATTGCTGTGTGAGTGTATTTGCTTTTTTTACCTAGACTAACAATCAGTGTGAAGATTGTTAGACCCCAATTATTAGATGTGCAGTATCCAAAAAAATCCTTGTGACCTCCCTTTTCAAGCTTTCACATTTATCCTGTACATCCTGTCCATCTTTACCACCCGACAGCAGCTGCAGTGTGTGTGTGTGTGTGTGTTTGTCTCTGTTGTATTTAGGCTAGGGCTGCTTCTACTGTTACTTCCTGGAGTAATCAAACCCCAACAGTTCTGCCCAGTGCCCCTCGCCCGCTAGCCCCAGCCAAAGACCTGCAGGTACAGATGGAGCTGTGCCTGCACCACACACACTCACACACCCTTTGTCTGTACCAGAAAATTAGAAACTGACCTATTAACAATTCATACTGTTTTATTCATGCAAAGCAAAAATTCTGGAAAAAAAGCTGTGGTGTAGAATTGGCTTAAAAAATCCTGACAGTAAATTTCCAAAAATGGAAAAATAAAATTTTACAAAATGTAACAGTTTTTAAATTATCTGCTCAAATTCAAAGATGTTTAAACCTTTTGTCCTTTTCCCCCTTTTATGCTTCGCTTAACCAGCTTTTGCTTGCAGTGCTCACTGGGATCCACTCTGTCTGTCTATCTGTTGGTCATATTTATGTTGCTCTCAACTTGGGTCATGTTTGTTTTTCTTTCTGTATTTTTCATTTTGTGTTTTATGTCCAGTTGCAGCTGCTGATCTTCCACACTTTTGATCTGTTTTTTACCTAGACTCCTGTGTCCGTCTGCATGTTAAATTCACTCTTTGTCTCATCTCATACCGTAAAATATTGAGCAGAATTGTGCATGACTAATACAGAGGTTTTTTTACTTCTTGTAAGTAAGGATGACTGGAAGCATCTACAACTATGGTGAAGCATATCACATTGCATCAATGTGTACTGAAAATATTTCCTTGTTTTCAAAACATTTATAAAATTTGCTGTCTTTGACAAATCTGTACTGTACATTGTAAGTAATGGATAGTTGTAAATTTCTATGTTAAAAAAGTTTTATAGTTTCGCATTCTAGTTCCATGTTGTAATGCAAAGGATCTGACAACAAAGCATATAATGTTACTCATTCATACAACACCTGGCTACAGTTCTACCCTGTTTGATTAACATCTTAAAAAAGGGGAAAAAACTACTTATAATAAATTGGGATGCATCTTGAATTAAAATTAAACATTTTCTTGGGACAAACACAGGAGCAGAAACAGTGGGGCTGCCAAATTTTAGCCATGGTAACTTTGGAGATAGTGGGTGGTGTCTTAAAAGCTTTAATTGCCTTTCTAATTAAATCTGGCCAACTTTCTCATTTAAAAACTTGACACCTACAAATATCTGCCTGGAAACCAGACTTGTTAAACACACACCTAGCAACCCGGTGTTTTAAAACATTTGTACTTAATTGGGCCATCAAATGTTTGGTAAGTGTTTCTTTTAACATATTAAAACTATGGAACCAAGTTGATTGACTAAAATGTTTTTATTTCTATTGATGATCATTTTAGACAGAGTAAGAGAGAATTCAAATGAAATATTAATTATAGAAGAATTCAAAAAATTATTTAAGGCTTTTCAGAATAATAATATGACTTGATTGTAGGCAAGCTTGTGCCAGCTAAAACATCAGCCGTATTTTGGAATAACGGGCATACAGACTGATTCTAAATAATAATAATCTTTTACCATCTTTCTTGTTTCTTCTTTCTTTTCTTACAGATTGAACCAAAGCCACCAGGCTTCCCAATGCAACCTCCAGTGAGTGCTAGTCCTGCTGCCCACAATGCTTTTATGTACTCGCAGCAATATCAGCGTAAGTGTTCAGATAGAATTCAGCTTGTGCCTTTCTCTCACTCACTCACGCACATCAGGTTATTGAGTGTTTAATCTTTTTAACTTAGCAAACATTTTTGTGGTGTTTGTTTTTTTCTAAACACTATATGATATAGACTGTTGCATCCAGCTGCATAACTGATTTTTTTAACCAGATATTAAAATCTTGCAAAAATTTAGTTCAAAAAAGTAGAGTACACCTCATTTGGACAGCTGTATCAATTTCCCACTGCACGGTGGGTAAAACATTAAAAGTATGACTGATATCTTGGCTTAGTTTTCCAAGACTGAACATCCTTATTTATTATCAACATGCACAGTTTATGTATATTATATATGAACCCTATAAGGGGGTTTTGCACTGTGTTTGTTGGTTACAACAAGAGCTTTTGCTACTTGTGCAGATTCATTTAGAATTAGGCAGCACTGCTGTTTGTTCTGTCAATGCCATTTTAAGGAACTAGTATGCATTCAAAAGAAATGATTGTAACTGTCTTGCAAGAATGAAAAAAAAAACCAATTCATTTTAAGGATAAAAAAAGACTGTAGACTGCCGGGGTAAATGCTTGTGGTTAAAATCTTGTCAGGGTACAATTCTAATACAAGATGCATTAAACATCCAGGTCTAAATAGGTTTCCAACATGACGTTAAAATCCAAACAAACAAACTAAATAGGGTTTTCCCATTTCATTTAGCACTTTATTAGTTTCTGCATGAAGATACAACTGTATCTCTTTTGTATTCTTAATACTAATTACATTAGAACTTTGATGTTTGAAATGAGCATCTTTGCATGTTTATAGTTGATAGACTGCTGATGCTGAATGTGTCTAACTGCATTTTGCCTGCTCTCTCTGTTGTCTACATAAACATCAGCCTACCCCCAAGTCCAGCAGTTCACACACGGTGCGGGGGGACCAGCGATCTATCAGCCTCTCCAGTACTCTTCTTCTTCGACTACTCCGCTTCCTCCTCCACCTTCATCTTCTGCTGCTACTTCTTTCTATCCCTCTCAGTTTATGACACCTACCTCATCTCAGCATGCACCTCCTACCTTTCCCAGGCCACCTCCTCCGCTCTCTGCTGCCCAGCAGTCTTCTTCTGCACCTCCTCCATCTCCATCAACCTCTTTCTCTTCTCCTGCTTTCTCTTCTGGAGTCTCCTTTCAGCACGGCGGTCCGGGCTCTCCCACCGCCTATCTCCCGCCTCCACCAACCGGAGCCTCAGGTACTCAGACTGAGCCCGCCTTGATCCCAGCCTCCCAAAAAACAGGTCTGCACCACAGTGCCATTTTTTTTCAAACTCTCCTCAGATTGGGTATATACAACACTAGCAGCTGTGCTGCTGAGTTTACAAGCCACTGCCAGTTTCTAAACATTTAGAGATAACATTGTTTAAAGATATTAACTGGCCCACTTTCTAATATGCATCCCTTATGAGTTTGGGGTTTCTGTAGTGGATCCACAAAGACGTGCTGTTACACTAGGGTATTACAGTTTAGTGAATGAGAAATATCTTAATGTTTTCTGTACGAAGACAGTGGCTACTATAAAGCTACTGTTAGTCATGTTACTGTTAGTTATGCAATCCATAGTGGACCTAAGTGCAGAGTAGGATACAAAAAATGTTTACATTACTTGAAGAAAATGGCCAGTGTCCTTTAGTAAAAAATAAAATCATTTGTATCTGGAAATTTATATGTAATGTTTTAACAATAAAAGTAAATACCATGCAGTTAAATATCAGTCAAATATTTTTTTCACAAATTGGTGTAGTTAACAGCTTTTAAGAAAACACAATTATTGTTTATCTGCAGGAGGATTTGCTCAAGATGCAACTATGTTTTTAGAAGGTGAATTTTTATATTTGCTGGACCCTAATTGTCCTTTGCTCCTAATTATGCTACACAAATGATAATACTTAATCAAATATCTCTTACGTGTCATACCAGAGACGTTTGCCCAATTAATGCAAGCAGTCATTGATAAATTTCTGTATGTAAACGATATTGGCATTGCTTAAAAAAATTATTGCGCTAGATTAATGGCTAAAATAAATGAAGGATCATTTAATTCTGATCATTGCTGTATGTAATGTGACCAATCTGGGTCAGCCATTACCCTGATGAGACTGGATGTTTAATCAGTGGATCAGGCTACAGTGTTTTTATTCCTAAAACACTGAGAAAGCTTTTTGCTTTGCTTCTAAATTTAGCTTGATGTAGAAAACAATGACATCGTCTTATCTCAGCTTTTCATATTATTTTTGAATATACTCAAGTTTTGATAGAATTGTTTTTATTCTATTAAAAAGGCTTATTCAAGCATACTTGTCAAAATCAGTATAACTATGATTTCCAGACAAAACCAGCAATATACAAATCAGTTAAGCCTGCTTCTTCATAATTAGTTTTATATAAGTCATTAGTTTTAGTGAAGTGCACATTGTAATCATTAGACTTGGGAGGTTGGACAGTTTTGCATTGGCTGTAGATATAAATAATAACATTTGATTTCATTTATTCTGCTTCAGGACCTCAGAACGGCTGGAATGATCCTCCTGCTCTTAGCCGAGGGCCTAAAAAGAAGAAGGTGGGTGTGATGAAGCAATATTTTGGCTAATGACAATCAGTTTGTGTTACAAAAAAGCTTAAAGTTCCTTCCATGTTTTATCCAGTCTAATTGCTGTCAGTTTCCTTAATGCAATTCTTTTGCATCCTGTACAACCACCATACTGGTCAAGATGGGGCCAGACCATCATCTGTGTAAAGCCCACCACTAGTACAGGCACTTTGACCAGATGGCAGAGATAACAAGTGCATGGTAATTGAAAACAGTAAACCCCTCCCTGAGCCACAGCCAACTGTGTTTGTTTGGGCAACCGGCCAGGTTAAAAGCATTGCCTGGGATTCAAACACATTAGCTCATGATCTCAGCAGGGGTAGGGAAGCTCATCAGACTGCTGTGCCACACGGGTGCCTCAAGCCTTTTTTATTAGACATATGTTTCTGGGTGCGCCAATCTATTTGGCAGCCATGTTTGCCTTTATGTATGCTCTTTTGTAATGGGTATTAAGTTGAGGATCTGCACAATAATCTCACATAGCTGCAAATATCTAATCTTTAAAATATTTACAAAACAAAACTATGTTTGTGTTTGTTTAAGTTTCTGTTTTTGTTCATTAAAATCTCCCAAGATCCCAGAAAACTACACTCCTCCTGCTCCAATCACAGCACCCATCATGGCTCCACTGGGAGACCCGCAGCCTGTAGCTGCCATGCAACCCACTCCGCAGCAGCAGCTGCCTCCACAGCCAACTGGGGTTCCTGCACCCTTCAACCCACTGCAACAACAGCCCATGGTTCCTACACTCAGAAACCCTGCCATGCCCAATATTCCTATGGAAGGGCCACCAGGGGCTCCCACTGGAGATGTTATACAGGTATTTTAAGTGTATCTCATTATATTAAATAAGACTAGGACTGGTTTACATGTATTTAGAATATTTACTATTCTAAATGTTTTGGATAAAATATGTAAAGTTGCAATCAATTAATAAATTAAACAGAATAGACTAAAAATGCATAAAATGCATTTAGCTTGCTCACAAGTTTCCAGTTTAATCTAATAAAAGTCACAAAACAGTGTTTATTGTAAATCTAATTAAACATTTTTGCTTAAAGCCAATGCAGCCACTGCCTACTGAGAAGATCTCCAAAAAGCCCATCCCTGATGAGCATCTCATTCTGAAGACAACGTTTGAGGGCTTGATCCAGAAATGCTTGGCTGCTGCTACAGACCCAGTTAGTTCTTTAATTAGCATCTGAAAGTATAGTTTAATTTCTCTCTTTGTAGTTTAATTTAACTCTTTCTGTCTTCTTAACAGCAAACCAAGAGAAAGCTGGATGATGCTAACAAGAGACTCGAGTCACTTTATGACAAACTGAGAGAACAAACCGTGAGTATTAATGGAATCAGTTAAAGGGCTGGTCAGATAGAAAGTATCTGCATTATACTTAATCTACCAGCTTTTGTTTCATTTCATCTTTTTATCTTAACGGTGCATGGGTGTGGCCAGTTACAATCAAGTGCTATTGGCCGGCCTGGTTTCTATACAGAATTGATTTAAAATTTTTATGTCATTATTTTCATGTTTTACCTCTGCTATATCCTGGTCTGCTTACCCCTGAATCACTGGTAACAATTCAGTAAACACACCCCAGGACAGGGCGACAAACTGTTATGTGTGGCCCTGGCCATCCCTCTCTTTTTAGACATAGCCAATTATGTCAGTAGTGTGGTGCTGGTATGAGTGTATTTAAAACACTTCATTGTCACTATTGGGTTGGAAGGAAAATATATCCAGTTAAGCGATGCA
Organism: Trichomycterus rosablanca; assembly: GCF_030014385.1. Lineage (NCBI taxonomy): Eukaryota > Metazoa > Chordata > Actinopteri > Siluriformes > Trichomycteridae > Trichomycterus > Trichomycterus rosablanca. The sequence continues at coordinate 7,672,153 of NC_086005.1, forward strand.
GGTTAATAGAAAGTGAAACCAGTTAGGAAGAACTTCACAATTTTAAGTGATTTTTTTTTTTTTCAGCTTTCTCCAGCCATTGTGAGCGGCCTCCACAACATGGCACGAAGCATTGAGTCCCGTGCCTACATTGACGGCCTCAACATCCACACACACATCGTCAGCAACAGCAACTTCAGTGAGACCTCTGCCTTTATGCCAGTTCTGAAGGTGGTGCTAACTCAGGCTAATAAACTGGGTGTCTGATGTCCTGCGTGCACAAAATACTCACCAGTATTCCTGCAACTCCAGTACAAGCCATCAGTCAAAAAGGACCAACTTAACTTGTATTGATGTATATCACCAGTCTTAAATCTGGAATAAGCATTCCAGTTCACAGGCTTTCTTTTTTTCAGTTGTTTTTTTGGTCCTGGATGTGTTTATGTAGCCATTTTTTTATATGTATAATCATGGCAGAGCAGAGTGCAATGGGGACGTTCCCCTTTTTTTCTTTTTTTCCCTTTTTTCTTTTTGAATCGGTGCACGTTTTAGAAATGTCAAAATACAAGGCTGGAGTACTGTCGGAGAAGATTTGTCCTGGGATTGTTGTGCTTTAAATATGTACTCAGTTATTTGCATTTTAACCCATAGTTAGTTTTGTCTGAATGAATTTTAGCCCATTGCTGTGTATGCCTGGTCATTTCAGTGATGTTAATTGCAATTTGCTTTACATTTGTCATTGCATTTAATCAATTTAACAGGCTCAATGTAGTCTTGGAAACAAGCAGATGTTTTCAATAAATGTTATTTATTTAAAGCTTTTTAGCTTTGAATTAATTAGTAACTATACAGCATAAGAAAATAATGTTTATAGGTTATGAGGCTTAATTGGCCTATAGTAGTCTCTCATTATGTTAATGGAACAGCCAATTGACAGCTTTGTCTTATTTTGCTTCAGATATATCACAGCTTCTGCAGAAATTATAAACAGAACTGATATACCTGCTATACCTGTGCTTTTATCTACATTTACATCAACAAATGGAATGTTGTTTTAGTGCTTCATTTCATAAAATTCATACTTTCATAAAATTTGATTGTCATTTTAGGGGCACTGGAATTTAAAACACTAAACCCTATTTTTGGCAGGAAATCTGAGTGGGGGAAAAACCTCTGCCAACATTAATTGCCACTCCTGTCCAAACTTTTATTTTGTATTTGAATACTGTACCCTTTAGGCGCAATGAATGGAAAATGTTTATATGGCCATTGTAAAAATATAGGTGATTGTTTTACTTTGATAAGGTGGTCAAATAAAGTCCTCAAAATTTCTCAGAATTGGCATTATTTCTAAATATGACTGTCTTTAATAGCTTGTCAGACTTCAGATAGACTGAGCTGTCCTAAATGTTTTTAAAGGTTTAAGGGGTACAGTGTGTTAAAAAGAAACTGTACACTCATATTTTATAGAAACCATTCTCTATTGCATGAGTTTCTATCTTCAAACATTTGCCAAAGCCTTTGCTGAAACTTGTTATAAAGCTGCATTTTTATTTGGTTTAGGATTAAAAAGCTACATATGTGTCCTATACCCTCTATACTCTGTTGCTCAGGAGCCCTGATGGGCTGTAGTGGGTTATTTAACCAGCAACCTTCTGATTACTAGGCCAGTTTCTTAACCATTAAGCAACCACTGCCTGGCCCTACCTTTGACTAAGATGTATATACCATAATTCCCCATGATTTACCTATTAACGGCAGCCTATGTTTTCCTACAATGGAAGTATGGACACTTGCAGGAATGATCATTTGCTTGTTGGACATCTCATTTTAAAGTATGGCCTTTATTATGAAGATGTTGCAGTACATCCCAAATGTGTTTATTGGGTTTAAGGTCAGGGCACTTGGAAGGCACTGGTGTTCTGCTATTACAGACTTGTCAAAGCATGTCTTTGTGGGCCTTGTTTTGTGCACAAGGGTGTAGTCATGTTAATATAGGTTAGGAAATATTGCCACAAAAATGTTAGAATCATATTATTATTATTTTACAGGACTGGTTTTAGACACCTGATAGCAATGGTTGTGGCTAAAATCTCTGAATTCTGTTAATAGGGTGGATATCCACATATGTTTCACCATGTGCGGAGTGGAGCAAAAATATAATCAGATCTGTAATATTGTTGGGTTTATGAACCCAAAGCATTAGGCATGGTCCTGTGACCTTCAACGTGCTTTTTAGGTGCTGCTACAACAGGGTGTATGTGGTTTTAAGTGATACATGGTGCATCTAACACTGGTATGTAATAATGTTACTAAGCCAGCTGTTTTCTAAAAGTGGAATTTAAAAGTAGGTTCATTATGTGGCTGTCTGTTTTGAAGTGATTTTTACTATTCCTTAATCCCTCCAGAGTGCACCCCAAAGCAGACTAAAAATACACATTCAATATACTCTACTACAATACTCATCCAGTTTATTTCAAAGTCCTTTTAGATATAATTATTTTTTATTCTAATGCAACATTTAGTACGTGAACTGCTTTTTTAAGTTTTCCTTCTGTTAGGATTCCTCACATAAATAAACTCTTTAATATACGGTAAGTCTAAAGACCAAATTGTACAGATGCTTCAGTAAAGTAAGGTTTTCCACACTGAATTAAAATGAATCTACAAATAGCAGTTGTGGGCAGATCCACTTTGTAATGTCTTCTGTAGGGTTGATCCAATGAAATTATCCAAAGTCAGAAGTAAATAAAATGTTCCAATGACATTTTGAGCATTAAAGGAACGGACGTCTTAAAAGTACATCCAAGCCTTAAGTTTCCCAAATCATCAGACTATTAACACACTGCTAAAACAATTACTTTATTTCATATTACTAACAATCATGTGGTAAGCCCTGTTGCTTCAATCAGCGCTATAGATCTAGACTTGGATCACTTTGTGACTATTTCTGATTACTATACCATTTCTGATTACTATACAAATCAATTAACTGAATAATCATGCAGATTCTACATTGCAAAGTGTGATTGGTCACACAAAAAAAATCTGACCTGGTTACAAGCAGACCTGGTGCTGTTTAGACCCTTGTGGCCTTCCATACTGTATCCTCCACTGTTGCAGAGTGCGAGTCTCCAGCCTCCGTCATCAGCCGGTTATCAGCTGCTCTAGCTCGAACAGAAGTCCCTCATGGGTTTCAGCTCATAGTTACTTCTTAGCTTTCATTATTAGTGGTCTTGAGGTCGAATTTATTTGGAAGATGCCTGAGTTTGGGGTCAGTGAGGGCTGTAGTGGTTCCTCTGATGATGATGGTGCGTCTGATGGAGTCGAGATCCGCGGCCGCTGGCACATCGTCTGGAGAAACGTTATTCTCATGAGTCTGCTTCATCTTGGCGCATTTTACTCCCTGTTCCTCATCCCCAAAGCTCATCCATTCACTTGGATCTGGTGTAAGTCTTTTAATTTATTTATGTATTTATTAGGATTATAACGTCATGTTTTACACACTTTGGTTACATTAATTAATGACAGGACAGGTAGTTACTCGTTACAAAAGATTAATCAGTTCACAATTTAATGTAAAACGCAGTCATGGACAATTTTGTATCTCCAATTCACCTCACTTGCATGTCTTTGGACTGTGGGTGGAAACCCACGCAGACATGGGGAGAACATGCAAACTCTACACAGAAAGGACCCAGACCGCTCTACCTGGAGATCGAAACCCAAAACCTTCTTGCTGTCAGGTGACAGTGCTACCCACTGAGCCAGGTGTCGCCCAGTCTTTTAATGAACTACCAACGACATTTCGTAATTTTGTAATCAACTATCCAACCAGTACATTCATTCGGGGATTTGGAAAGCATTATTTTCAATATCTTGGAGAGGGAGATTAAGCAGTCACCAAGACTAGCACTCCAGCACTCCAAAAAACGTTGTACATGTCACAAACATCAGGTGTGTGCCAACACTCAATGCCATGTTTCACATCTTTTAAAATAGCCAAGAGTCTTAGTTCCTATAGAAATATGGGCCTTGAGGAGCTTGCACACTCACTTCTGACACGTCTTTACCCTGACATGCTCCTGTGTTAAGTGATTAGGCTATACAATAAGCATTTTGCACACTTTCTAGCCTAAAAATGTTGGTTAGTCATTGAGCATGTAGAGTTCATATTTCATAGGTAATAAAGACCTGTGTAGCTCGACTAAATGCCCTGTAAATGATTTTGAATGCATCTATTTCATGTTCGCTTTGTGTTGACTCCTATACTATCCAAAGCCTTGTGCTTTTTCTTTTGCAGCATACATGTGTTTCATGTTTACAGCCCTTGGGATCACTGCTGGAGCCCATCGCTTATGGAGCCACAGGTCCTACAAAGCCAAGCTGCCTTTAAGAATCTTTCTGGCTGTTGCTAACTCCATGGCCTTCCAGGTGAGACACACATTCTGTGATGCTGTTAAATAATGGATTGTTGGATGTGTCCAAAGGTAAACATAACGTGAGAGTAAGCATGATCTATAACATGGATCTATATCCAGAGCGACTTACAGAAGTGCTTTCATAGTAAACATTATAAATACTGATATGGGTGCCTGGGTGGTGCAGTCAGTCATAGGCTTGCCTACCAATACTGAGATCACTAATATTTTACTGGTCGAATCCCAGGCAGTGCTATTGGCCTGGCCAGGCATCCAAACAGGACCTGATGGAGGAAGGTTGACTGGGTTTCAACCTTCAGTCTGAGTACTTACACTGACATCAGGACAACATTCTAAACCCCTCACTGATAGTGATCAAAGGTGAGATTTAAACCTACGTTTCTAGGACGCTGATGCTGTGCAGCAGCCACACTATCTGCTGTATCACAGTGCTGCCATCCTACATGATTACATAATGGGTTATGTATTAAATTGGAGCATTGGTGAAATCTAACATCGACAACCTTCCCTCTAAATCCTCCTGATTACTATGGACTATTTTTTTTCAGTCATTTGTGAATTGAGAATAAAAACAATTCTGACCTGCATAATATATAGATTGCATTGATTCATACAAATAATTGCTTATTTGTACACCACATGCACTTCTTGTGTTCCAGAATGATATCTTTGAGTGGTGCAGAGATCACAGGGCCCACCACAAGTACTCAGAGACAGATGCTGATCCTCACAATGCAAAGCGTGGCTTCTTCTTCGCACACATAGGCTGGCTCTTTGTGCTTAAGCACAGGGATGTTATTGAGAAAGGCAAGCGCTTGGATGTGAGTGACCTGCTGGCCGATCCTGTTGTAGTGTTCCAGAGAAAGTAGGTCCACTTCATATATGTGGTATGTTTTTGGGTTGTTGTAGTAATAATACCATGCTTATACACTGTCGTGTTCTGTTTAACCCAGATACTATAAAATCTCAGTGGTGGTCATGTGCTTCCTGCTGCCCACGTTGGTACCATGGTTTTTCTGGGGAGAAAGCATGTGGAACTCCTACTTCCTGGCCTCTATCCTGCGCTATACTATTTCTCTCAATGCTGCTTGGTTAGTCAACAGCGCTGCCCATATGTATGGAAACCAACCTTACGACAAGAACATTAATCCTCGGGAAAATCAATTTGTCACGATTGGAGCCATTGGTATGTTTTCCTTCCAAGTCGTTGTGGGTTTTTTTATAGATTTTTTAAGTCATTCTGAACTCAGAAATGGTTAACTGGTATGGTTGACTCTTATTATAATATTTCTTAAATTAAATTATTAAAATTATTAAAAAATAATTAATAATTAAATAAAATAATTATTAAATAAAATAATGATTTATTAATAATTATTAAGAATTAATAAATTATTATTAAAAATGATCCATCTCATCTGATATTTAAATGATTAGTGCTAGCTGGCATTGTGTTAGAATTGGGGTTATATAACCTACATAAACTCCAATTATTATTATAATGAGAATCCATGACATAATATATATACAGTATATATACACTGTATATATTGTATACAGTTACATGTAGTTACAGTTACATGGGACATGAAAACTTCTTAAGTCTTACCATTTTTTTTTACATTTGAGCAGATTGTTTAAAGGTTTGACCAGAGTCACCTTTTAATTTGATATAAACAATACCTTACTCAATTTAAAATGTTCCATTTGGAAGACTGTAGGTTATTATTATTATTATTATTAGACTTTTCCATTTAAGTTTGTTTAAAAAATGCTTTTAAATGAACATTTTAGTATCAGTTTTAATTGGCCATTATGACTTTCCTTGCAGGAGAAGGTTTCCACAATTTCCATCACACTTTTCCTTTTGACTACTCTGCTAGTGAATTTGGAATTCGCTTAAACCCAACAACATGCTTCATCGATCTCATGTGCTGGCTCGGCCTTGCCAGCAATCGGAAGAAAGCCTCGCCGGAGATGATCATGGCTCGGAGGCTAAAGACAGGTGATGGAAGCACTTGAGGAGCCTTGCAACTCTCAGCACCAATTAAAATGACAACGTACAAGTGGAGTATATACTATATAAACAAAGTATTTACACATGTGGACAAAATTGTTGGTACCCTTCCGTTAAAGAAATAAAAACCCACAATGATCACTGAAATAACCTGAAACTGACAAAAGTAATAACAATTAAACATTTACTAAAAATCAACTAACGAAAATCAGACATTGCTTTTGAATTGTGGTTCAACAGAATAATTTTAAAAAACAAACAAATGAAACTGGCCTGGACAAAAATGATGGTACCCCTAAAAAAGATTGAAAATAATTTGACCATAGGGACATGTTAAACCAAGGTGTGTCCTGTAATTAGCATCACAAGTTTTTTAAAGGGTGAAAATCCATCGCTGTTTTAGCCAAAGTCGACTTAATGGAAGACGACCAAGGAGGAAACCACTGTTAAAAGCAAATCATAAAAAAGCGAGACTGGAATTTGCCAAAGTGCATATTGACAAGCCACAAAGCTTCTGGGAGAATGTCCTTTGGACAGATAAGACAAAACTGGAGCTTTTTGGCAAGTCACATCAGCTCTATGTTCACAGACGCAAAAATAAAGCATACAAAGAAAAGCACATTGTACCTACTGTGAAACATGGAGGAGGCTCAGTTATGTTTTGGGGCTGCTTTGCTGCATCTGGCACAGGGTGTCTTGAATCTGTGCAGGGTACAATGAAATCTCAAGACTATCAAGATATTCTGGAGCAAAATGTGCTGCCCACTGTCAGAAAGCTTGGTCTCAGTCGCAGGTCATGGATCCTCCAACAGGATAATGACCCAAAACACACAGCTAAAAACATTCAAGAATGGCTAAGAGCAAAGCATTGGACTATTCTAAAGTGACCTTCTATGAGTCCTGATCTAAATCCTATTAAACATCTGTGGAAGGAGCTGAAACATGCAGTCTGGAGAAGGCACCCTTCAAACCTGAGACAGCTAGAGCAGTTTGCTCCCAGTTTCATTAGTTTGTTTTTTAAAATTATTCTGTTAACCAGAAGTTATTTCAGTGATCATTGTGGGTTTTTCTTTCTTTAATGGAAGGGTACCAACAATTTTGTCCACATGTGTATATGGACAAAAGTATTGGGACACCACTTCAAATTTTTTAATTCATGTTTTTCATCCACAACAATTGCTAAAAGGGTAATAAATTAATTATATAAAAGGAAATTGCATGCTTTCACTTTTGCAGCAACAGTTAGGGAAGGCCATTTCCTGTTTCAGCTTGACTGTGCACAAAGCACATGAAGAAAAGTTTGGTTTAAAGAGCCCTGACCTCAGCCCCACTAAAGAGCTTTGGAATAAACTGTAACATCAATTGAGGCTTTCTTGACCAACAACAGTACCCATACATACAAAAGCTCTTTTGACTGAATGGTCACAAATTCCCACAGACATATATCAATCTTTTGAGAAGCCTTTTCAGAAGAGTGACTGTTGTCATAGCTGAAAATATCACACAGAGGTCACTCTATTTCACTAACAAGTTTATGGTCAGGTGTCCAAATACTTTTTGCCATATAGTGTACTAGCTAACCACACTAATACTTAGATTTAAAGGTGCACCAGCCAATTTCAATCATTCAATCATTAGAGGTAAAAGTCTGGCCCTTTGAGACTATTAAACCAAACATCCTGGCTAATCAAATAAATTTGGAGTTAGGAAAAATGGTTAGATTTTACACCAATCATAGTAATTAGACATTGACTGTAATAGGTATGGGCTTGTCTGAAATTGGCTACTTTTGTAATTTAAGATCTTCAGAACAAAGCCCTTAAATGACATGCCCATATTGTTCATGCTTGTGACAATGAAACCTAATGATTACTTAAAAAGTTGCACTTTAGTGAATTAAGCCCACATGAATACAAACAGGATTACAGTATGTGCCAAAGTGGCACCATAATGACATCCTTTGAAGAAACACACTCTTAACCTTTGATGTTTACCTGTTTCTAATATTTTAACCATAACTAATTAAATAATACATATTTCTATTAAATTGGTTAACTCCATGTGGGCAGCACAGATGTAGAAGAAGTGTATATTTGAATCCATGCCTGTCATTTTAAACGTAGGTGGACTTTTTTAGACTTAAGCCTATAGAAACGTTTTAGAAGAAGCAGAGGCACACAAAGCAATAATGGGAGAAATTAAATCTGAAATGTATAAACTTCATAATTACCACATTAAAGAGTTTCATATGTAAATGCTAATAAATGCAGTGATGTGTGGTAATGTAACTATTTTGCTCTGTGTAAGTGCATGCAAGTATTTTTATCTGTCGCCAGTGCTATCAGAATAAAGTTTCCTAAAGATTTCTGAGAAAATTTTTTTTAAATGACACTTTCTTACAGATATTTTCCCTTGTTGCACTCTCTTGATTTGGATATGCCAGCACACACCTCCTTTGCCATGGATGAAATTGCTGGCCGCATATTTACACCAGCCAATAGTAGAGTATTAAAGTCTATAGAAGTGTAAACAATACAGAACATGTGCCGGACTATGAAACATTTTCAAGATCTTAATTACTGGTGATCCAGTTTGAACATTTTTACTTTTGTAATATCCAGCACTGCTGTTTGACAATTTATTGTCATGCTTGGGGCAATAGCCACCCTTGGCCAGATGTCTGACAGAGCATTATTGTTCTAATTTCTGGGTGGGGTGGACAGCATTTATGCACTTTATAAAAATCAGAAGGACATTTTTATTTTACAGAAAAGCATTCAATTTGTAGATCTGCATTTTCTTGGACATTCACAAAAATGAATATTATAATAATATTATAGATGTTGAATGGTGATGCAAGAGTATTTGTAGGCTTTGGGCAGAACCATGGACCTGGAGACCTTGAATCAAAGATGTTTGGCCTTTTTTCTGTGGGGGCTATTTCCTGGTACAATTTTCTCCCAATCTCTAATGACGAAAAAAGGTAAAACTGCTGCTCTACTTTGTTTCTAGGTGCGAGTGAATGGTAAGTGTGTGGGGCCCAGTAATGGATTGTGACCTAAGGGTGTGCTTGCAACCATCTAGATGGTATCAGTATTTTTTTTATATTAATTTTAAGCCAATATTTTGGCTAATATTGCTGTTTCATTCCAAACTCAACTGAAGTCAGCCGGCAATTTGAATTGATTGGACATAGTTTGGAAAAAAACATTATACCACCAATTAAGCATGGTGGTAATAGTGTAATGGTTTGTTGTGACCATAAGGGTCTCTTGCTGCATTAGGACATATACTTCTTCTTGTTAATGAGTGATGGGTACAATGTATTGCACACCCGATCAGAAAATTCTTTTAGTTAAAATGTAAGAGCATCTGTCCATGAGATACGTGCATCACTGAGTCTATTAAACTCAATAGAGCTTGTTTGAAGACTCAAATTGAATAGTTAATGTCTAAAAACCTACCAATGTGACTGATTTAAAGCATAAAGTATAGTGAGTTAAAATTCCTTCAAAGTGATATGAATATGTGTCGGATTAAAGAGTTGATGCAGTACCTAAAGGTGGTGTGAGCAGTTATTAGTTTAAATGAGCATCATTTTATTTGGGTGATATGGATGTTGGATATTTTTGTTTCTTAAAAAAGTTTCTTAAATGTGTTTCACTCAAGTTCCCTTGGTGGCATATGTTTGCTTTAACTACCTGAAACCATTTGGTGTGGCTACTATGCAATATCAGGTGCCATCAGAACTGGTCCGTGTACTTCTTCATAGCTTTGTAGGGTTAGGCTGAACGTGTTGTTTTGTGAATTGTGCATATAAGATATTTCTTATAAGCTCTAATGAAGGACTGACCGAGTGTTTATTCATATTGCCAGTGTTTTAATGTGAAACCCAACCGTCTCAGTCACGCACTGATCACACAACACTCACTATCCAGCAGCACCACGGTGTGGATGATTAAACAGCCTGTAAACGACAAACCACGGACACCAGCAGGTCTTCGTCAAATGAGGAAAAGACGAGGATTTTACACCGAACAACACTACACTGGTTTTCAGGTAAACTATATTATCTAAACAACAGCTTCTTTATTCGGATTAAAACGCCCTACGCTAGGCTAGTCTCCATTTTTGTCTGAGCTAACAGAGAAACATCCGGCAGAGCCTGAGAGGAAACTCCTTTCTGTCTTTCTGTAATACTGCTCGTGTTTTAATTAAATTAACAGCTAATTATCATTACAGTAATCATATCTCCATTATATACTAAATGTCGGAGCTCGTCTGTTTAGCAGAATGATTATAAATGTGGTTCTTTACTCTTAACAAAATGCTTTTGCTTTTACAGTGAGTCATTGTTGGAGTTGAGGAATTTCAGGAAATCTAAACATTAGATTTCAGACAGTGCAGCTGTGCAGCAATAGGAAGCCTAACACATAAATAAAGGATCATTCATTACATTTTAAAGAATTATGTATGGATTTCTTTTTACTGCGTCCTGGTCAGGGTTGCTGTGTGTCTGGTACCGCCAAGGAATACTAGGTGCAGGGCAAGAATTCGTCCTGGATATGGCTCCAAGGATGAAAAGCATTAACATAGACTAATAAATCAGGCATCAAAATGTACAGGAAAATAATGTGTTATGTGTGTTTGGAATGAGTAATTTATTTACTTATGCATGTTTCTGAAGAAAAAGAGTACTAGCAGGAAACCCTTACGAATGCAAATGAATCTACAACCAAATAAATAAGACAATTTGGCAAGGAGAATCCAGTAATAACAGAGTAGCAGCTCTATATTACAATGCAATATGTAACTCCTAAATGGAGTGCTGAATAAGTTTGGGAGAAAAGGACATGTCTGAAAATCCTCCCACATCCTTATTAACTGCCTATATGTTCATCCATCAATCCCCTTTATGAAATAAATAAATAAATACCAAAGAGGGAGTTCCCATCCATTCCATTACAGTCTCATACTCTTTATTCACTATAGTTAAAGCTGTGGCCTGAACTCGTAAGCGTGTATCTTAATACGTGTAGGTACCTGCAGATGCACAGACCCATACCCGACATAATTATCATTAAAGGCACTGGACTAGAAGGAAATGTTAAATGCCAGTGTAGTTAAATGCCAGTGTGTCATTTAGTATTTTTGAGAAACTATATATATTTAGTGCCATTAAGTTGATTCCGACTTGGTGTTTCTTTAGAGCATCCTATTTTCTGTTCGAACTGCTGGGTCCTTTCCTGTCTCCCACTTTAACATTTTCTCCATCAGTAGTAAGTGGTTTCCCTGCTGTTGTGACATTTGTCTACTTCCTGTTTACTTTTCTGTGTACTGTGTTATTTAACTTTACTTGTAAGGGTCAAGGTCTTTCTGAAGGCTTTTTTGCTATGAGAGTTGTGTCATTTGCATATTAAAGGTTCCTGATGTTTTTTTTCCCACCAATCTTGAGTCATTGATCATTTTTCTTCCATACTACTTCTTTTATTCTCAGCATACAGGCTGAACAGGAATGGGACAGAATACAGCCTTGTCTTACTCCTTTGCCAATGTGGAACCAATGTGTTTAATGTGGTTGGGAGCTGTCCACTGAGTCAGTGCTGAATCTACATCATTTTTTTTTTTAACACAGTGTTTGGTAAAACAAAAATATTTAATTAGTTTTGATTTATTTATTAAAATCTTAACTATTTATTAATGTGAATAAACAAATAAATATACACTATATAGCTAAAACTATGTGGACACAGGACCATGGGCATTACTATAGCAGCCTCCACTTTTCTGGGAATGCTTCCAAAAGTAAAGTGAGGCAATGATGTTGGATGAGGCTTGGCTCTCCATTAATGTTCTAATGAATCCCAAATGTGTATAATGGAGTTAGGGTTTTGTGCAGGCCACTTAGGTTCCACCATGTCAAACTCATTAAACCATATCTTTATGGATCTTGTTTTGTGCACTGGCATACAGTCCTGCTGAAACCCAAAAAGACATTTCCCAAGCTCTTGCCAGCTAATTGATTTTATATACATGTTAGCAATGATTGTCCAATTACAGGAGGTGTTCATATATAGTATATATGTAAATGTAATATGTATGGATAATACAAAAAATAATTAAAATGTTTTTTTACAGACTGTTTCTGCTGTTAGAAAGAAGGCATCTGTTGGATCTCAAGGCTGATCAGGTATTTTTAAGACCTCTTGTCTCCAAAATCGAATGTGTATATTGCTGCAGTATGAATATAAAAATGGCATTTTGTTTAGGAAAAGCTTGAGGAGACATGAGGAAATGCAGCCCCTGGACGTTTCTTCCTATTATGTTTTCGTTCTTCACAGCAGCAGGCTTGTGGGTTGTGTGAGTACAATATTTAAACTTTTTTACTTTGTCTCTCAGTGATAATTGGTAAGTGTTTTAGGTTAATGGTTTGTCCAAATTCATATTAATTGCTTCATTAAATTAATTGCAGTGGTACTTCTTACTTATCTTTACACAGTAAAATTTTATTTCATGTCATCTGCATTGCAATTAAATTAAATATTGCAATCATTTGATTGACTGTTGCTTGTCTTTTGTTGTTATTCTATTTTGTGTAAAATTGTTTGTACTTAATTCTTTTTTATTCTTGCCATACTGTTTGATGGAGTGATTAAGGTTATTTTATGTTTAAAACAGGTATTTTATAGCAGTGGAGGATGAGAAAATCACACCACTCAGTGCTGAATATAAGTAAGTAAAGATTCTGCTTATTTCTGTTTATTTCATTTTCATCAAATACCCTGGACAGGACGCCAATCCATCGCAGGGCTTCAGTCACCCTCCTACCTCAGATATAGCCAATCATGTCTGTGTAGATGGATAGATAGATTCGACCACTTAGATTCGAGCCTGGATCTCAGAGGTGGTGGATTAGTGTAATAGATTGCTGCACCACCAAAGCATGGGGGGGGGGGGGGTCTATGACAGTCTCATGCCCCCTTGGCTAGCGTGAAGGAGCTCTAAATTAAATCAAATGTCTGCATGATACTTGAAAGTCTTTCCCAGAAGAATGATGTCTGTGATAGCAACAGAGGGGAAGTAATGACATACGGTGTACACCATAATGCAAATGGTGTTGAATGTGATGCTTAGTTGTCAACACATTTTTGGCCATATTGTGTATAATATATAAGTGTTTCCTACAGGAGATCAGTGTCCAAGTCCCCTCCATACATCAGGTACAACAACACAATGACACACTCCTATAGCATTAATATACAGTATGTTAAACGCCTTCTGTTAGAAAGCCCACTTTAATAAATCTTTCTGTTTTTAGCATTGCAGGTGATGCTCCACCAGCCAGCTGTGTTTTTAGCCAAGTCATGAACATGGCAGCTTTTGTGGGTAGGACACTTTATTGAAAATATGACTGGGTTTATTTTCTGATCTCCTACTTAAATTACAAAAGTGAAGGTTTACAAAAGTGAATCAGAACTAATTATTTTAAACAACTGTAAATCAGAGGGATGCTGGTTTTACACATGCAGTCGCAGGAAAAAATGTGTAACCTTTCTTAAAAAAAACTAACCTCTGCTGACAACAAAAATACAACATTTTAATACGTAGTTTTTAAACAAGTAAACCAACATTCGGAAACCAGGAGGAAATTATCAGCCAGGTGTTGCTTATTAAAGATTAGTATAAGATGAACATCAAAAATAGGAATAAGTCTTAAAAACTGGCAGTTTGCAAAACTTTTGGCAGTTTGGTGATCTGGGGCACTGAGGTGAATGTGTATGTGTCGTGCCAGTAAACAATTCATTAACCATAACCTCAGAAATTACAGAGTTACTCTTCTGGGAAGAGTCATAAGGCCATCTCCAAACAGTTTAAACAATTTACAAATAGACGAAGAGAAATGTATTTTACGAATGTAGAGCCTTTAAGACTTTTGTTAATTTTTCCCAGAAGTGGCCGTCCCATCAAATTCAGTCCAAGGTCAGACCATTTAGTGCTCAGAAAACCTACAGGGCTCTGTAAGTAATACTTATGGTCATGCCAGCACAATTAAAAAAAATAACAAGCAAGTAGTAGTAGTAGTAGTAGTAGTTTTTTTTTCCTCTAAAAAGAATATGGCAGCATGAAGAGTTTGCACAGTTGCATCTAAATAAACCTTAAAAATTCTAAAATATAATATTAAAATAGTTCAAACTATTTTTTGAACTGATGAGACCAAAGTGGAGATGTTTAGTCATCATGCACAGCGGCAACCTTCCGATCACTAGTCCAGTTCTCTAACCACTGAGCTAACACTGCCCCATAAACTTGGCACTCAAAGAATTTCAAACATGCCATAGTAATCTTTTTACCATAATTCTTAATCTTGCTTATGATTGTTGTTTGCAACAATAAACACTAAATATGAAAAAAACCTTATAGGTAAGTATTAATATAAGTAAAGTCTATGTAGCCTACATTAAATACTGCCTACATTTTGCCTCAATTTCCCCCGAAGCATTGGTGTAACACTACACATTTTTGACTTTTTAGGCTTTATCCTTGGTGTTCTGAGATACTTGCAGCTAAAGCCAAGAGTGCACAAACCCTGGCTCAACATCGGGAGTCTGGTAGCTCTGTCCTTGGCCTGCTTTGGTATGACCTTAGTTGGGAATTTCCAGGTATGGAATCTTGTTTTAGTAACTGTGTTGCTCTTATGTGTCTTTCGTAATCAATATGTAATTATTCATGCAATGCTCTGTATATCAATGGCTTTATTAAATTGAAGCATATTTTTGTTAAGCAGTTATAAATGTTGCTCAATCTTTTTTAGCTGTCAAATGATGAGGAGCTCCACAATATTGGAACATCCATGACTTTCGGCCTGGGCACACTATTCTGTTGGGTCCAGTCATTTATAACACTGAAGGTCAATTTGCGAAATGAAGGCAGACGAGCTGGAATTCCTCGTTTCCTGTTGTCTGGAGCAGTGACTTCCTGCATGCTGCTTTGTATCCTTCTCGTGCACAAACAAAAAAAGTCAATTGTTTGGTCTTTTGCTAAAGCTAAGGCTGGTAAATATAAAGGTAAATATAAAATTCTGAATTTTTTTTACCTTGACACAGCACCACAGACTTCGCTCTAATGGCCCAACGCCTGCACATGCACGCTGCTCGGGCACAGTGGGCGCTGGTCATGTTCTACTTGACATTCCTGGGCACGTTTGCTATTGAATTCCGACATTACCACTTTGAGATAGTGTGCAGCGACGACCAGGAGCCTCCAATGAGCCTGTCGGAGAGCTTCTCTGAGGTTTCAGAATACCAGTCGGACCAACTATAGGACTTGGTGGCCACATTTTTTACTGTACTTTAAGATATTGCATCTTCCAGTATTCATCTGTTTCAGTAATGCATGTTGAATGTAATCTCTCTGCAAGCTGTAAAATAGGTTGTTTTTTCTGTAGGCAGACCTGCAAGTATTGAAAAGCACAAAGACATCATTTTCATGCCACAAGTATTGCAGAATGTAGGTACTGTGAAGTGTCTTGGAGTAGAATGTGTAGATAGGTGCATTATGAACTATGTGACTAGAATAGCATTTTCGTCTAATTTAAAAAGGACTTCATAACTACACAACTACATGTCAATGCAAGTCGATATGTCAGTAAACGTGTTTCAAAGATCAGTGATTATGTTAAAGTGCAGTACGTTTTGTGCTGTCTACTGAATCCATGTGGGAACTGTTACTAACTTTTCAGTACATGTTTATCTACCCAACTTTTCATAAAGGGCATTTTATATAAAGATGATAAACATCATAAACATGAGTCATGAGTTTAAAAAAAGTTGTCATTTTACGAGTGTTTTCCAACAGTTATTACTTTGAAACTTGTGCTGTTTGCACGTGCTATAACAAACTCTATTTTCATTTAAGCTTTAGTCTTTACTGTTGTGCAGTACCAGAAAATGTATTTTTATTCATTTCATTTTCATGTTTTACCACTGCTTTATCCCTCAGGGTTGCTGTTGGTCCTGGAATTACTGGGTGCAATGCAGTAACACACCCCAGACACTGATCCATCACAGGGCTTTGACCATTTTGCCCCTCCTCCGACGTAGCCAGTCATGTCTGTATGTAGATACCCAACCAGCTATTCACACAGCTGGAGTTTCAAAGCCTGGATTCCTTCAGTAGTGGGTTATCGTAATGAACTGCTGCACCACTTGAGCCCACAGACAAGAACATGTTTACTTTTATTCATTTTTACATTTCCATGTCATTTCTTTATAGGGATTCAGCCTTGGATTGTCAGGGCCAACATCTGCTTCATTATAACATAACTTCAATTAGTGCTAAGGTAACTACAAAAATCTGGTGGAGTGTAACTTAACATATTCCATAAGTTCAGATATGCCAGAGATTGGGTATTGCTATTCTTATTGAGCTGAGCAAGCTGAACAGTGGCAGTACTGAGATTTGTAACTTGTAACATTTTAATTTTCCAAGAGCAATGTAGCACAAAGACCAATAAATGGTACGATAAAATGATAAATGAGTAGCACCGTGGTGCAGTGGGTAGTGCCTTCGCCTCACAGCAAGATGGGCATGCATTTGACTCCCCGGATGGACAACCAGGGTCATTTCTGGGTGGAGTTTGCATGTTCTCCCTGAATCAGTGTGGGTTTCCTGCATGAGCTCTGTTCTCTCCTCACAGTCTAAAGTCTTCCTGTGATGGCCTAGCAACCTGTCCGGGGTGTTTCTTGTCTCTCGCCCAATGAATCTGACCCACCGCAACCCTGACCAGGATAAAACGGTGGTAAAACAGACAATGAATAAATGAATGAACTGATACATTTTAGAACAAGAATACTGCCAGATGTTAGTAATTAAAAGATGCTGTTTGGGAAACTTGACGTCGACAATGTTGAGGAACCGTATCTGCTTCTCATTCCAAAAAACACTGGATGGGTTTGATATATTTGTGATACAATGAAGTAAAATTAAAGTTAAGTGGCAGCTTTAAAAGTCACACTCATCATTCTGCAGGCTGCTTTAGTTTTACCTGTTTATTTATTTGTATAGCATGTAGGTAAAAGTATTTTGAACAGTTTGTAACCCAGAGTTGATTTACTGTTACACCATAACAGACCCTTAAAGTTTCAGTCATGTCGGTACACACATTTGCACTTTAAGATTCAAGTTTAACATAATGGCACAGTATTTATGAGAGACTTCTGGGTAAAGAAACATGTACAATTATTATAATCTGCTGACCAATGCTGTGAAAAATACAAGGGTCATGTGGCTATTTTGAATTAACTTAAATTACACTCACATAACAATGTATCATAGCATAAAAAACAAGTATCATGTGCTATTATATATCTAACATGATTTTGTTCAGAAACAAAACAGACAAGCACCTTGAATTTTTGTAAGTACAATACTAATTCACCTGCAACCTGCTGCATAACATCTTAAATTGTCAGAAGTTTTAAGCTACATTGACGGGAGCTGACGTCAGCCCACGCCTCACTTCACTACAGTTCGCTAGAGACTGCCAACACTGTTCATCCTTCCCTGTCAAACACTTCTGCTGAGCTCCAGCTGGCTAAACGTTGTAATGATTTTATAAAGGTTCTTCTCCTCTTCAGTGAGCTCCATGTTGCCAGGCCGCACAACAATTGCTACATTTAACCCAGCATCCTCTGCTGCTTTTGCTTCTGCAAAATAGAGAATGTACAGAATGTATATCAACACTAACAGAGGCTCAGATTACACTGTATCAGCCGGTTCTGCAGGTCGAGTACTACTAATGCAGGAAACACCCATAAATATTTACTACATCTGAATATATTAAAGTAAAGTGCTCCCTTTTACTGTAATAATCCGGCTGAGTACACTTCCGTTTAGTAACTGTGGCTGTGTTTTAAAAAGCTGTCTATTTGAAAACCAATTTAAAAACTAATTCTGGAATTTTTGTAAAATGCAATAAAAAAAACCGTTCGTTTACATGACAACAGTACAAAGAAACGACTTTTAATCTGTTGGCTGACCAGTTTAATTGTATTTTGCAAATATAAGCAAAAATGTTACCCTTTATGGAAAAAATTTACACTCGATCAAGCAATTTTATTCTATTTCATTTTTATCAACTGCCTTATCCTGGTTAGGGACAGGTCCAGTTCCAGTGAGCGCAAGTCAGGTATACTCTGGAAAGAGCACCAATCCAACACAGAGCTTCTGTCTTTAAACTTGACAAAGACAAAGCCAATCAGGTTTGTGTAGAGGTCTGGCTGATAGCACCACTACACCACCTACTACTTTAAATAGTGCACTAAAAGCGATTATAGACAATTTCATTTACATTTTCATTACATTTAGCAGACACTTTTTTCATCCAAGCGATTTATAGCACTGTGACAGTATATTATCTAAGCAACTGAGGGTTAAGGGCCTTGCTCAAGGGCTCAGCAGTGGTGGGACTTCAACCAGCAACCTTTGGATTACTAGTCCAGTACCTTAACCGCTAGGCTACAACTGCCCTGACAATTTTCAGGTTTGGAAACTCATTTGGTTTACTGGTTCTGAAGCTTCAAGTGTTTTTCTTTCCAAAATAGTCTGACACTTGCAGACAACAATGTAAGAAAACGTAAGTGCACTGCACTGATCTATCAGGTTGAAAAGGTTAAGCTGCTATAACAATGCACAAACACTTTAAAATATTCCCTTGATGCTATGTTAGGTTATTTCAAACAAAGAGGAAAAAGCAATCTCCAGGAAAACGAATATATCACGTACAGTGACTGTGCACCCACCTCGTGTGACATCTGTTAAGAACATTATGTCTTCTGGTGAGCAACCAATTCTCTCTGCAATCTTTTCATAGCTTTTACTTTCCACTTTAGCGCCAATAGTGGTATCAAAGTGACCATCAAAGAGCTGAAACAGACATTAAGGAAAATGTTAATCATAGAATTCCATATTTAATACCTAAAATATATCTGAAAAGCAGAAAACCATAACTTGCATCTAAAAGATCCCCTTCAACTGAATAGCCAAACAGTAGCTTCTGAGCTTCTATGCTTCCTGATGAATAAATGTAGACTTTAAGACCATGTCGCCTCCATCTTCTGATAGCAGGAACAACGTCTTGATACACTCTGAGGTACACACACACAAATGCAGGCGTTACTACTGTTTCACCTTACACAGCATAAAAAAAACTAAGCTAATACACAAATACAGTACAAGGCAAAAAGTATATAGTGGGCTTTTAGGTAGAGGGCTAGTGTTTTTGAGCCACACCCTTTACAAAACCATGCATTAAATCAAGCATAAAGTCACCTGATCTCTACTGACAAGCACTGACGACAGAATGGGTCAACCTGATGAGGTCAGTGACTGCCAACATAGCACATAATCATATTTCAGTTCTGGTAAAGTATCCAAGTCCACTGTTATTGTAATGTGATAGTTTTTATTAAGCACACAGACATTTATTGTTGCTGCACACAAGCCTAGATGACCATGTTTAATGTTAAGTTTCAGTTGCAGCAGTGTAAAGCACACTCCCATTAGACTCTGAAGCATTGAAAAACTAATTCCATTCAACAACAGGGAGTCTGACAAAGGAATATATGTTTGGTGAAGGGCATGAAAACATGACACTGTACTACAAAGCTTTGAAGTTTTGTGAAAAAGTAATAATTATTTGGGTTTGTTTATAAATGTTTGAACTGGACCCCAAAAGGTCAGGTGGGAAATTCTATAGCAAAGTAAAAATGCTGTATCCATCTGTTAACAGCACACAAACATGGTGATGATGATGCAATCATCTTTACATTTAACAAAAATCCCACAGTCCCTTTGTTAGCAAAGTGTTAGGAAACACAATTGCAAAACTGCACAACATAAGTAGCTAACTTCACTGTGGGCCTTGTGGCTAAATGAAAGTAAATCCCCAATCATGATCCAAAATCTAGTGGAGAGCTAGAAGAGGAAGCAATGACCAAAAACAAGTTATTTTGGCTACTTTAAGTGAAAACTCCACTTTCAAGTGTTTGGATGCACATTTAATTCAAAATGAATTTCTTCTGCACAAACACAGATAATAAAGAACAGCTCATTCATACTTACTCTCCTTTTATTTTCCCGGAAACATAGGCTGATCTCCACATGTGGCCCTGCAGCTGTTTGAGAGCAGTGGTCTTTCTGTCTGCAGCCATCTGCCACAGGACATCATCCACCACCTCCCGGATTGCCTTCTCTTCATCTGTGTGTGCTGTTTGGTCCACGGCATGAACACGGCAAGCCCTATTCTGCTTTAAGTCTTCCTCGGTCTGAAAATATGAAGGTTTAAGTGAGATGCTGCTCTAAACTAAACAGAACTTGACTGAATTCCACCTATTCAATATTGTCAGTTTGCTTGCACTAATTAAATAAACCTAATAAGAAAATGTGGCAAGGCTGGTAATGAAGATACCACTCAGAAAATGGGTCTTATGAACGTGGCTTCAGTTTGTTCAGATTGTTATTTATTCATGCCTTTGTTTTCATTCAGAAAATAAAGAAAAATGTTTGTATACAGTTTGTGAACATGTACAAGCTTACCAAAAGCTGTTGCTGTATCCCTTTATGGTCATAATTTACCCATCATAAATGTCACTGAGCACAAGACATCTCAGACTGGTCCAATTTATTGATTTATTAATTAGGATTTTAACGTCATGTTTTACACACTTTGGTTACTTTTATGACAGAAATGGTAGTTACTCGTTACACAAGATTCATCAGTTTACAAGTTCAATGTCAAACACAGTTATGGACAATTTTGTAATTTTGAATCTCCAATTCACCTCACTTGCATGTCTTTGGACTGTGGGAGGAAACCGGAGCTCCCGAAGGAAACCCACACAGACACGGGGAGAACATGCAAACTCCACACAGAAAGGACCCGGAACGCCCCACCTGGGAATAGAAGCCATGACCTTCTTGCTGTGAGGCGACAGTGCTACCCAGTAAGCCACTGTGCCGCCCCTGATAAGTGAACCTTGCTTCACTTTGCCACTCATTATTTCATGTGTTTGTTTTCATTTAGAAAATAAAGACAACTATTTGTATACAGTTTGTAAACATGTACAAGCTTACCAAAACCAGTTGCTGGACCCCTTTATGGTCACAATTTACCCATCTTAAATGTCACTGAACATAAAACATCTCAGACTGGTCTTATGTACATGACTATTAGTTTTGTGTTCACTGGCCTCCCTAGTCGCTGGATCTAAATCCAATAAAGCATCTATGAGGTGTGGATAGACTGGGATACACAGATCTGCAGCAATTATGTGATGCTGCCATGTCAACATGGACCGGGATCTCAAGGAAATGCTTTAAAACCGTGTAAAATTCATGCCACAAAGAAAAAGAAGCAATAATATGCATCCTTCTATATGTAAACATGATGTTTAGATTATTTAGTGCTGTTGTAATGATAAATGACCTGCTTCTTTAGGAGCTGCACATCCTGTTTGCACTCATCCTCCTCCCAGTGTGCACTTAGGTACTCCACCAAGTGATCCTTGATGTAAGGAAATAAAATGTCCTGCATGCAAAACAACATTAATCAACGTATTTTCCTACAGTATCACAATGACAAGTTCATGCTTCAAGGTCCAGAAGATTAATCAGAAGTTACAGTCATTCTTACCTTCACAAATGTGATCGGGGTCGTGGTTCCTTCAATGTCTAACAGAAAGACGCTAACGCCTTCAGGAACTGTAAGTGTTGCCATTATTATGAAATGGCAAACGACACATTCGCGGCGACAGTTTTCAGTAACAAATGTTCATAACATTTAAGTAAACAAATTAATCAAACTGCTCCCCGTTAAAAAGCTAAAACTCTCTATTGATGATAAACCAGTAATTGCACCCTAACCGCCTAGCAATTTGCTAACACATGGCACAGTCAGTGCGTTGCCAGATACACTTACCAAAATCCTCTAGAGGTAAAACAAAGAGCTAAACGCTTTTTATTAATTGTGTTTACCTTACAATTGAAAATGCACCTATATAGTTGAAATTGGTATTATTTAAAATATGTATTAACAGCTGTTAAAATAAAAAGCTTTTTAAGTGTGGCTACAGATTTAAAAAATAATTTTAAATAATACACCATGGACAGGGCCTCAGTTCACTATTCAGGGGATGCACTTGACAGTGCTCCTAAAAATAGGAGGGATGCTTCAGAAAGTGCATCTGGTGTAGAAACTGCCTCGTATGCGGACCAAAATAATCTGCTGTGGTGATCCCTAAATATGTGGGCAGCTTAAATAATTTCAAAAATAAAAATTCAAAAAGAGTCATATTAAATGAATGTTATAATTTAACATCTGAAATCATTTATTTGCTTAAATTAAATCAACTAGTACATCGCAAGTGTGCATGCCTTAAAGAAAAAACGACCCGGTAATAAACTGAAAAAAAAAACCTTTTGTGTAGACAAATGAGCATTTAAAAAAGTCAATCTGGCAACTCAATCTGGCGTTGGAGCGCTCTTGTGAATGCGCATCTGTTCTGCGCAGCTCTGGTGCAGTTGGTATGATCTACATATCATGTACATGACATGTTTCTAATAAAAATGAGTTAAAGATCAGAAAGTTTGTTTTTGCATGTAAATCAGCGCTGATTCGCCGATTTGTTAGTATTTTTGTATTTTTTTTTAATTGTCTACTGTTTGGGTTTTAGTAGCACTTTACCTATACAATGTTATATAGAGTAAAACACAACATACAGATAGATATATAATATTTATGTATTTTATTAACATGTAGATTAAACATTATTGTAGTGTTTTTATGTAATAATAGGTTATATAGCAAAGTTTCTTTTTAAAAGTAACTATTTGTGTTTATTTAATCTGCATACAAGATCATACAGTCAAATCACTTTATTTAATTTTAGATTATTCTGCTATTGTTTTTTCCGGGTTCTCCGGTTTCTTCCCACCCCTAAAAAGTGCTAGATGGTTGTTACCCAACCCTAGTATGTTAATGTTAAACTTATGACTGAGTGTATGATTTGAGATGACTTTGCGCCCAGTTCATGATGTTTTCCTGCCGTGCCGTTTTTTTGGGTGGCGCCGCCCCCACTACGACCCTGACCAAGACAAAGGAATAAATCTAGTTCTTACGGCGCGAGCTTTATGCTCCGCCCTCTCACTTACGTCATCGCGCAGAGGCAGCCATTTCAGTAAAAACGGCGGTGTGTGCTGTTGGCTTATATTTTTTAAAAGAATAGTCGTACCAGTGTAGGGAGGTCCCCGACCCGCTTCTTTTTATTTTAAAATGCAGACAGAACAACAGCAGAGTGATTTCAGCACTGATGAGTTTCCAGAAGGCTCCAAAATCAACGCGAGTAAGAACCAGGAGGACGACGGGTGAGTGGCGCTTAAAGGCCTGAAAAGCCTGAGCTGAACAATGCTAATAGCGAATAACAATGAGGTGGCGATTCACTCTGCATGTACTTAGCAGCGTATAGTAATTATAATGTTATTATAATATAATTAATAACCGTTTAATTAACCGACATAAATTACTACACAGCTAGTCCACCGAATGAATAGGCCAGATAGTGTATACGTAAACTGTGTCGCAACCCCGCATGTTAGGTTGTAGCATCAATCCTAGCAGTAGCATGTAGCTCTGCAAATTAGTCCACCGATAATGATGAATTATAGATTTACCATGATTTATTACACTAGTATGTACCCAGTGTATGTAGTTTATTATGACAAAAGTACTTATTAGAAATTATGAGTGGATGTTGTTGCAACAGTAGTTTTGTGATATTTTATTAGTGTTGTCGAATTTACTAATATTACAGTTTGGCTATCAGTGCACCAAAAATGCTGTACTATATAAAATCAACCTTATAAAACTTGTTTATTGTTACCATTAGAACCTCATTCCGAATTATGTTAAACTTATTGCCCCCCCCCCCTCCCCCCCCCCAACACACACACACACACACACACACCAAAAGGTAAATATATATATATATATATATATGTAAATGTGTGTGAGCGTGAGCGCAATTCATGAATTCACTGAGCTAAGCTTTCTAAAGTGGGCTATGGTTTTGACATTGTCCTTTTTCATCTATAGGAAAATGTTTATCGGTGGACTGAGTTGGGAGACCAGCAAAGAAGACCTTAAAATCTATCTTTCCACGTTTGGGGAGGTGCTGGATTGCACCATCAAAACAGACCCAATGACTGGTCGATCCAGAGGCTTTGGGTTTGTGCTTTTCAGAGATGCAATTAGTGTTGACAAGGTGAGTTATATTTAGAGAACAGAGGAATCAGATTTGCTTTACTAAAATGCTGTACAGAAAAGCTGGTGCAATCCATCTAATCAGTAGAAACCATGTCTGTGTTTAGGTTTTGGAACTGAAGGAACACAAACTGGATGGTAAACTGATTGATCCAAAAAGAGCTAAAGCCATGAAGCAGAAGGAACCCCCCAAAAAGGTCTTTGTTGGAGGTCTTCACCCAGAAACATCAGAGGAAGAAGTTCGACAATATTTTGGCAGTTTTGGGGAGGTAGGCCCACATGTGAAATAAAATGTAGAAACAAAGAAAGCTTGGCTATGTACTATAGTATGGATCTTTAGGGATCCTAATTCTGAGACATTTATAGTTGTTTATAATTCTTACTAGTTACTAACAGATTTCCCTCTTAATAGATTGAAAATATTGAACTCCCTGTGGATACCAGCACGAATGGAAGGAGAGGGTTCTGCTTCGTAACATACGTTGATGAAGAGCCAGTTAAGAAGCTGTTGGAAAACAGATACCACCAAATTGGAACAGGAAAGGTACACCCCCCATTTGTTTATAGCAATAGGATAGACAAACATGGCTATTTTATTTAAGTCTACAGCTAATTCTTTCTGTTGCTATTCTTACAGTGTGAAGTTAAAGTTGCCCAACCAAAAGAAGTCTACAGACAGCAACAGGGCAGAGGAGGAGGAGGAGCTGGAGCTGTAGCAGGAGCAAGAGGAGGATTTCGAGGTCGGGGAAGAGGAGGTATTTGTCTCCTAATGTCTAAATTACATAGAGCTTAGCCTAGCTCTTCATGGGGGAACCCAACACTGGCAGGAGATAGGAAGCGGCCACAGATTAGACACTGGCCAGAGGGGTTGTGTGTTGATCCAGCTCTCCTTGATCAGATAGGGAGTTGTGCACGTGGCAGCAGATTCACGATCGGGAACTGGAAATTACTAGATTAGGGTGAAAGGGAGGAAAAATCCTAGAGGAACAAAACAGACATCATATTTTTGTTTTTATTTTCTGGTTTACTAGCACTAGCTTATTAACCAGAACAATGTACAGCTTTCTTGATCAGCTATGACAAACTATCAATTTTACATTTATTACGTAGATGTTTGTTGGAGATAGTAACCTTAATTTTGTTATTTTGATTGCCTATTCCATGTGTACAGGACCAAGTCAGGGCTACAACCAAGGGTATGGTAATGGCTACTATGGACAAAACTATGGAAGCTATGGCAATGGGTACAACCAGGGATATAACGACTACTCTGGGTACGACTATTCAGGCTACAACTATCAGAATTATGGATATGGAACAGGCTATGATTACAATGGTAAGATGTTATATGTAGTATGTACATATTTATTTAGTTTACATATTGCATATGTAGTCAACATCAGGGTGTGATAAACAATTTAAGGATAATTTATTATTCTTTGTAGGTCAACAGAGCAGCTATGGCAAGGTCTCCAAAGAGAGTGGAAATCATCAGAATAACTATCAGCCATACTAATAAAAAAGCCCTGCAAAGTTTATGGTAAGACTATAAATCAACCCTTCAATATGAGTATCATCTTTAAAGATCAATAGACAGTGTTTACTTTTTTTTAAACAATTGAATGGTATGCATCTTTATGCAACTCTTTGAGTTTCAATTTAAGGATGTCTATAGATCTTTAATTGCTAATGCTTGCTCAGTAGTGTG
Source organism: Trichomycterus rosablanca (assembly GCF_030014385.1). Lineage (NCBI taxonomy): Eukaryota > Metazoa > Chordata > Actinopteri > Siluriformes > Trichomycteridae > Trichomycterus > Trichomycterus rosablanca. Next base: position 7,698,615 of record NC_086005.1, read on the forward strand.
CTTTTATAAAAAGGCTCTTTGGAAAAATGTAAGCATTTTTCTGTAGATTTTCCTGCTTTCTTCCCTGCTTTTTAACAGGTGATCATAAGGAAATAACATAGTTTTGATAGCATTGGTAACAGGTAAAGTACTGCTAAAGGGTACAAAGTAAGGGAACCACCTTATTTTTCTACTCTTTCCCTAATTCTGATTGTTATACCTTGTTTGTACCTGCCAGCGGGGGACTTCATTGCAGGCCGTGTGTCACCTGACCACGAAATTCTCTGGGCGTCGCACATAGCGGGCAGAGAGCACGGCATGCACAAGAAAGCGCTGTCCTGTGGTATGGTCTCTTCCAACTTCCTGTACCAGCGTTAAAAAAGCTAACGTAAAGCAGGAGATGTCTGATTTTTTTTTGTCCTTAATTTGTCAAGTGTTAACAGTTATTAAAATGAATTTTTTACAGGTATTTAACAGTGAAAGTTTAATGATTTTAACCCTGCAGTTGTATTCTCTTTATTTTAGTGTTTTTGTATTTCAGTTGTGGAGCCTCAGTGGTTTTTGTTTTCTTAAAAACGTTCCCTACTCTAAATTGTAAACTCATAATGCTTGCTTCTTCTTTAGACTCCATAGAGAACGTCAAATGGTTCCCCCACAATCCTTCTCCACAAAACATAGATAATAAAGATCATATGTAAACCAGTTCTAACAAGCTCACATAATGTTTAAGACAACTCACACAAACTGGAAATGAACTTAAATTTAATAAGATGGTAACACTTTGCTGAAATTTTCCACCATTCTAGTAAAGTTAGAGCTTTTGCTGGTGGTAAATCTGCTCACCAAAACATTAATTGTACATATGATCTTTAAAATTAAACAGTGATCTTAATAGTTTAAAGTCAACAGCTCAGCAAGTTAAACAATCATGGAGTTTTTGTTTTTTTTATGAAATTCTATCTTTGTCAGAATCTTAAAGTTATCTTTTGTCCTCTCTCTCAGGTGGGCAGACTGAGCATTCGTACCCTAGACGCAGCTTGTGGATACCCTGTCCTCCTTATTCAAAGAGCGTCTTGATTTTAAAAAACTTTTTTTTTTTTTGTCCGCTAAAGATTGAAGACAAGTGTCTGACCTTGTAAATATTGTTTTCTGTACTTTGTTGAGGTAGAACCTTTTTGTGCTATTGTGTTCATAGATCCTGATTAAGGATATGTTCTCCTTATTTTTTCAGTTTTGAATAAATGGGCTATTAAATTCGGGTACAAAACCTGTCTGTGTATGCTTTTCTGTTCATTGTAGGACTGTGTATGCATTTTAAATGAGACACTTTATTAAGCATGGTTTTTTTCTATCAGGGATTGAGACTAAACATTTTTGGAACACAGTTTACTTAATGTTTTAAATAAATGTCCATAATTGTCTGAATAAATTATTAGTGGAGAATGTGCTACTGCTTCACACACAAATAGGTTATTGATGCTTCAGATACATTTTTGGTTTAATGACTGCAATAATCAAGCGTCAGCCACATAACAGACTCACCAAACATTGTACTGTTGTTAGTAGGGCTGTCGCGCTAACCGCAATTTTGAAATATCGCGGTATAGACCAGCCAACCGCAGGGCATTCTGGACAACCGCAACACCGCGATATTCACGTTTTTTCTTTCTTCTCCTTTTTTTTATTGTTGCAGGTCCATCTTGTTTTATACGCTTACATTCGTGCGTAATAAATGTTACATAAATTCATAATGAAAATGAGCTAGGAGCGACATTTTCCCGCAACCTGTTCTCATGCGTTGCTGCTGAGTGCCAGGCTTTGTGTTTTAAAATGTAAACAATCGCAACAGGAATTATAGGCAAGTTTATTAATGATTAAATTGAGTTCACACTCAATAAATACTTATACTATATTTAAATAAATACTATATTTAAACAGCCTTGGTGTACTAAAACACTTAATGACGGTTAATATGGCATTGCAGCCTGCAGATTCTCTCTTGCTGGAATGATTTAAATGCATTTTTTCGTTGAATAAAAATGTATTGAAACGAATAATAACTTGAAACGTAGTATATATTGTTATGTTAATTATACCTACTAAATAGATGGTTAATAGTGGCGCGATAACCAGGCTAGACTTTCTCTGATCTCTAAAGTCGCATGCAGGTTCAGTACATCTACAGTGTATTAATGCAACGAGCACCATCAGAGAGGGTTTTAGTGCCGAGGGGAACATCACTACCCCACTCAGATCCTCTCTAAAACACATCAGGTGAACATGTTGGTTCGTCTAGCGCGCATGATAACGCAGGTTTAAACTCTTACAGACTTTATTCTTTATTCTATTTTTTTGCCATATTTTGATTAGATGTGCATTTAAAATATTTAGCCTAAACACTTTTTTTTTGTTTCACAGTGTATATCTAGCCTAGGCTAGAAGCTTATTTAAACCTTTTTTTAATAGAGAAAAGACGCGCATCCCTGCTCTGTTCTGTATTTAACAATAAACACGCATTTCATTGGTCTTAAAGCTGTCTCATCTTTGTCATTATAAAGCAATAATATATCGAATCATAGCCTAACAATAAAGCTTGTTTATATAGCTCTAAAATCCAGATCAATTAAGTAATTTTCAAAAACAACAAAAAAATTGCGATATAACCGCATACCGCGATAGAGACAGGTTGAATACCGCAAGGGGAAATTCTGTCACCGCGACAGCCCTAGTTGTTAGCTGGAGTAATACTTGGTAACTTGGCTAGCTATGTTTCCTAGCTGACTATTTTAGTTAATTTATTAAGAGCACTGCCTTTCTGCTTAGTTTGCACTTAAGCTTGTTGAATGCAGATTAGCCTATTTTTGTACTGCAAACTGTTTTGCTGGATCAAAATGTGGACAAAAAAATTGCAGCATAGCCGCATGAGACGGTAACCTCAAATTCATGTCTGTGTATATTAGAATTTCTGCTGATCATTCACATCCTTTATGGTCACAATGGAATGGCTACTCCAAGTCATATCAAACTAACAATAAGTTTAGTGTATGTTTATAATGGATAACATTATCCTGGAAAATGGGAATTAATTCACCACCATAATTAGCAGTTAAGACATTAAAGTGAAAAGAAAAAACGTTTTTTCCACTCCAAACAGCGCTCGGAGTGAGCCGACACTCTCAGACAGATTGGTGTAACGTAATTTCTTGCGTTCCGGTACTTAAGCTGTCGGTACTTGTTTGCCCTCTTTATATCAGCTTCTGGTCAATGGACCTCTGTAGTCCTCGTTATGCCCATATTTGGAGACCCGGGTCTAACTCAGATTTCCTATGGGAAATTTGAATGGGGTTTTCAAAAAACCGGCTCTAACTTATCCTGTGCTAAATAAACATGTTCAGAACCCTGTACGTTTTGTCCTGTGTAAATTTTTCTCTTGTACATCACTGGATCCTCTGAATTACGAGGTTGTTAAAGGGTCGTAATACTAATAATGCTACACGAAAGCTAATGCTACTGCACATTAATTAGACGTCACTGAACTACACCAATCAAAACAACGAAACGAGCAGCTCGATTTTGTTAAGTACAACCAAAAGCGTAACACCCAACATCCTTGCTTTCTACTTTAATGTAGCTAACTACTAAAAATATCAACCAAAACTTGTGAATATCACTCCACTGTTACACTTTTGAATCGCGCTGCTTCGTGCGCTTATTTAAGAGGCTTATAAAAGAAAGAAAAAAGAAAACATTAAGAGGCTTCAAGTTTAGTGACGTCAATTCCGTGCGCAGTAGCATTAGCTTACATGTAGCAATATTCATATTTTGACTCTTTAACGACTTCATAATTCAGATAATCCAGTGATAATAGACAGAAGAATCTCCATAAAACAAAACGTAACAGCTTTGGAACATTTTTTATGACTACAGGATGCGAGAGAGGCAATTTGCGAAATCTCCATTCATATTTCCCATTCAAAATTTCTCTTAGACCCGGGTTACCAAATATGGGCATAACAACATGGCGTGGCCTACAAAATGACGACACGACTTCAGTGGTCTATTCATAATAACCGTAGGTATAAATAAACTGCATTACCCAGGGGGCGCTGTGAGACGCTCACTTGTTCCCGTTCCCTTGACAAGTCTACAAGGCAAGTAACAAATTCTGAATAGAAAAGTTTAATACTTAATAATGTGCTGATGCCAGCTGATACACTCACGACTATGTAAAAGAGGAGCACCAGCACTTTTCCCACTTTAATAACTGGATAAAATCCAGTTAGACTCATTAGGCCATAGCCTATTATTTTTTTCCTATTATTTACTAAGGGGGCCAGGTTCAATAAAATGCCTTTGTCATATATACATATACAGGTATACACTACAACGAAATTCTTTCTTCACGTATCCCAGCTTGTATGGAAGCTGGGGTCAGATCGCAGGGTCAGCCATCGTATAACACCCATGGAGCAGAGAGGATTAACAATTAATGCCTAGTTTACACTACACGATTTTTGCCCTGATTTTCACTCACCGACTGGTCGCTGCTGGATGTGGCAGCTCGGGAGCAGCTCGGCGTTCGCGCGACGATCTAAACTCGGCTCTCAATCCCTATGTGTGAACTGCTCAACAACTTGATCCGAGCGGCTCGCCGAGCACTCGCGACTGAGGAGAGATATCTAGCATGTTGAATATCTGGATCAGTCGGTTGCGACTGGCAATGAGTGTGGTGAGGGAAATAATATAGTTTTTATTAAAATACATCGGCACACACACAAGCAGTAACGCACAGTCTCGAGTGGCTTATTGCTTTTATAAATAAATATTATGATCACATAGGAGTACAGTACTAAAGTCGGATATATCAGTGATTGCTGTCTGAACAAGCAAGCTGTAGCCTAGTGGTTAGGGCATTGGGCTCGTAATCAGAAGGTGGTTAAGGTATTGGGCTAGTAATCAGAAGGTGGTTAAGGTATTGAGCTAGTAATCAGAAGGTGGTTAGGTTATTGAGCTAGTAATCAGAAGGTGGTTAAGGTATTGGGCTAGTAATCAGAAGGTGGTTAGGGTATTGGGCTAGTAATCAGAAGGTGGTTAGGGTATTGAGCTCATAATCAGAAGGTGGTTAAGGTATTGAGCTAGTAATCAGAAGGTGGTTAGGTTATTGAGCTAGTAATCAGAAGGTGGTTAAGGTATTGGGCTAGTAATCAGAAGGTGGTTAGGGTATTGGGCTAGTAATCAGAAGGTGGTTAGGTTATTGAGTTAGTAATCAGAAGGTGGTTAAGGTATTGGGCTAGTAATCAGAAGGTGGTTAGGTTATTGAGCTAGTAATCAGAAGGTGGTTAGGGTATTGGGCTAGTAATCAGAAGGTGGTTAGGGTATTGGGCTAGTAATCAGAAGGTGGTTAGGGCATTGGGCTAGTAATCAGAAGGTGGTTAGGGCATTGGGCTAGTAATCAGAAGGTGGTTAGGGCATTGGGCTAGTAATCAGAAGGTGGTTAGGGTATTGGGCTCGTAATCAGAAGGTGGTTAGGGTTTTGGGCTAGTAATCAGAAGGTGGTTAGGGCATTGGGCTAGTAATCAGAAGGTGGTTAGGGTATTGGGCTAGTAATCAGAAGGTGGTTAAGGTATTGAGCTAGTAATCAGAAGGTGGTTAGGGTATTGGGCTAGTAATCAGAAGGTGGTTAGGGCATTGGGCTAGTAATCAGAAGGTGGTTAGGGCATTGGGCTAGTAATCAGAAGGTGGTTAGGGCATTGGGCTAGTAATCAGAAGGTGGTTAGGGCATTGGGCTAGTAATCAGAAGGTGGTTAAGGTATTGAGCTAGTAATCAGAAGGTGGTTAGGGTATTGGGCTAGTAATCAGAAGGTGGTTAGGGTATTGGGCTAGTAATCAGAAGGTGGTTAGGGTATTGAGCTCATAATCAGAAGGTGGTTAGGGCATTGGGCTAGTAATCAGAAGGTGGTTAGGGCATTGGGCTAGTAATCAGAAGGTGGTTAGGGCATTGGGCTAGTAATCAGAAGGTGGTTAGGGTATTGGGCTCGTAATCAGAAGGTGGTTAGGGTTTTGGGCTAGTAATCAGAAGGTGGTTAGGGCATTGGGCTCATAATCAGAAGGTGGTTAGGGCATTGGGCTAGTAATCAGAAGGTGGTTAGGGCATTGGGCTAATAATCAGAAGGTGGTTAGGGCATTGGGCTAGTAATCAGAAGGTGGTTAGGGTATTGAGCTCATAATCAGAAGGTGGTTAGGGTATTGAGCTAGTAATCAGAAGGTGGTTAAGGTATTGGGCTAGTAATCAGAAGGTGGTTAGGTTATTGAGCTAGTAATCAGAAGGTGGTTAGGGTATTGGGCTAGTAATCAGAAGGTGGTTAGGGTATTGGGCTAGTAATCAGAAGGTGGTTAGGGTATTGAGCTCATAATCAGAAGGTGGTTAGGGCATTGGGCTAGTAATCAGAAGGTGGTTAGGGCATTGGGCTAATAATCAGAAGGTGGTTAGGGTATTGAGCTAGTAATCAGAAGGTGGTTAGGGTATTGGGCTCGTAATCAGAAGGTGGTTAGGGTTTTGGGCTAGTAATCAGAAGGTGGTTAGGGCATTGGGCTAGTAATCAGAAGGTGGTTAGGGTATTGGGCTCGTAATCAGAAGGTGGTTAGGGTTTTGGGCTAGTAATCAGAAGGTGGTTAGGGTATTGAGCTCATAATCAGAAGGTGGTTAGGGCATTGGGCTAGTAATCAGAAGGTGGTTAGGGTATTGAGCTAGTAATCAGAAGGTGGTTAGGGTATTGAGCTAGTAATCAGAAAGTGGTTAGGGTATTGGGCTAGTAATCAGAAGGTGGTTAGGGTATTGAGCTCATAATCAGAAGGTGGTTAGGACATTGGGCTAGTAATCAGAAGGTGGTTAGGGTATTGAGCTAGTAATCAGAAGGTGGTTAGGGTATTGGGCTAGTAATCAGAAGGTGGTTAGGGTATTGGGCTAGTAATCAGAAGGTGGTTAGGGTATTGAGCTAGTAATCAGAAGGTGGTTAGGGCATTGGGCTAGTAATCAGAAGGTGGTTAGGGTATTGAGCTAGTAATCAGAAGGTGGTTAGGGTATTGGGCTAGTAATCAGAAGGTGGTTAGGGTATTGAGCTCATAATCAGAAGGTGGTTAGGGCATTGGGCTAGTAATCAGAAGGTGGTTAGGGTATTGAGCTAGTAATCAGAAGGTGGTCAAGGTATTGAGCTCATAATCAGAAGGTGGTTAGGGTATTGAGCTAGTAATCAGAAGGTGGTTGGGGTATTGAGCTAGTAATCAGAAGGTGGTTAGGGTATTGGGCTCGTAATCAGAAGGTGGTTAGGGTATTGGGCTAGTAATCAGAAGGTGGTTAGGGTATTGGGCTAGTAATCAGAAGGTGGTTGGGGTATTGAGCTAGTAATCAGAAGGTGGTTAGGGTATTGAGCTCATAATCAGAAGGTGGTTAGGACATTGGGCTAGTAATCAGAAGGTGGTTAGGGTATTGAGCTAGTAATCAGAAGGTGGTTAGGGTATTGGGCTAGTAATCAGAAGGTGGTTAGGGTATTGAGCTAGTAATCAGAAGGTGGTTAGGGTATTGGGCTCGTAATCAGAAGGTGGTTAGGGTATTGAGCTAGTGATCAGAAGGTGGTTAGGGTATTGGGCTAGTGATCAGAAGGTGGTTAGGGTATTGGGCTAGTAATCAGAAGGTGGTTAGGGTATTAAGCTCGTGATCAGAAGGTGGTTAGGGTATTGAGCTAGTAATCAGAAGGTGGTTAGGGTATTGGGCTCGTGATCAGAAGGTGGTTAGGGTATTGAGCTAGTAATCAGAAGGTGGTTAGGGTTTTGGTCTAGTAATCAGAAGGTGGTTAGGGTATTGGGCTAGTAATCAGAAGGTGGTTAGGGTATTGGGCTAGTAATCAGAAGGTGGTTAGGGTATTGGGCTAGTAATCAGAAGGTGGTTAGGGCATTGGGCTAGTAATCAGAAGGTGGTTAGGGTATTGAGCTAGTAATCAGAAGGTGGTTAGGGTATTGAGCTCATAATCAGAAGGTGGTTAGGGTATTGGGCTAGTAATCAGAAGGTGGTTGGGGTATTGAGCTAGTAATCAGAAGGTGGTTGGGGTATTGAGCTAGTAATCAGAAGGTGGTTAGGGTATTGGGCTTGTAATCAGAAGGTGGTTAGGGTATTGAGCTAGTAATCAGAAGGTGGTTAGGGTATTGAGCTAGTAATCAGAAGGTGGTTAGGGTATTGGGCTAGTAATCAGAAGGTGGTTAGGGTATTGAGCTAGTAATCAGAAGGTGGTTAGGGTATTGAGCTAGTAATCAGAAGGTGGTTAGGGTATTGAGCTAGTAATCAGAAGGTGGTTAGGGTATTGAGCTAGTAATCAGAAGGTGGTTAGGGTATTGGGCTAGTAATCAGAAGGTGGTTAGGGTATTGAGCTAGTAATCAGAAGGTGGTTAGGGTATTGAGCTAGTAATCAGAAGGTGGTTAGGGTATTGGGCTAGTAATCAGAAGGTGGTTAGGGTATTGAGCTAGTAATCAGAAGGTGGTTAGGGTATTGAGCTAGTAATCAGAAGGTGGTTAGGGTATTGAGCTAGTAATCAGAAGGTGGTTAGGGTATTGAGCTAGTAATCAGAAGGTGGTTAGGGTATTGAGCTAGTAATCAGAAGGTGGTTAGGGTATTGGGCTAGTAATCAGAAGGTGGTTAGGGTATTGAGCTAGTAATCAGAAGGTGGTTAGGGTATTGGGCTCGTAATCAGAAGGTGGTTAGGGTATTGGGCTAGTAATCAGAAGGTGGTTAGGGTATTGGGCTAGTAATCAGAAGGTGGTTAGGGTATTGGTTTCGTAATCAGAAGGTCGCTGGTTCAAGACCCACCACTGCCAGGGTGCTGCTGTTGGGCCCTTCAGCAAGGCCCTTAACCCTCAATTGCTCAGACTGTATTCTGTAATTTAAGTCGTTTTGGATAAAGGCGTCTGCTAAATGCCCAATAGTACAGTAATGTACTGTAGATGTAATCTTATGGTTGGTGTGCTGGGCTGCAGCTAGATGTCACTCTATGGAGCTGCTGCTGCTGCTGGTGGTGGAATCATGAACTCTTGCTCCCTCTGCCTCCATTTTGTGTCAGAGCGCCGGCGAGCTGTTAGTATTGGTTGTGTTGATAAAACAGGTCTAAACTAACCATTTAACCTATTCAACAATTCAATCCAAACATTTAACCTAAAACCAGAGTCATAGCTGCTGTTAGTAGATCTGACGCCGGGTGTTGCTGATTAGTAAGGTGTGGAGAAGCTGTTAGGGATCTAGTACGAGGTAAAAATGTCGGAGGAGCAGATGATGGGAGAAGAAGCGAGCATGAAGATGGAGGAGGAACAGACCACTGATGAAGGAGCTGGAGACACAGAGGGATCCAAGATCGATGCGAGTAAAAACGAAGACGATGAGGGGTGAGTGCTTGTTAAGTAGAAACATTAAAAGTGACATTGGGTGGGAACCGGTTTGGCTAGGTTACCCAGTGGATGACATTATAAGTTTTTACAGATTTATGGTTGCTAGTTGATAGTGACAGGTCAGTATGAGTGTAATTTAACTAATGATATCTATTGAATGTTTAATCGTTGTTGAATAACAGCGCCATAGATTGTGAATGTTTACATTTTGTCAAGCATTTATCTGTACTAAGTTGATGACGTTAAAAGCTAGCCTAGCATCAAGTAATGCTAAGCGTCAACCAACTTCATTTTAAAGCAAATAATGTCATAATGCAATTTTCCCCTTCAGTATTGTTGTCTAAATAGCGGCTTTAAATAGTTACTTGTTTGAAAACAAATAAACAATAAGTGTTTATGATTTCTGAACAGTCACGAATATTGTCTTCGGTCAAATGAGTAATTAGTCATTCGCTAGCTAGCTAGTTAGCCTGATTCATGCTACAGAGAGTACAATTATTAATATAATTGTGATGAATTTGATTTCCTTAAAAATGAAACAAACAGTCGCAATTTTTTAAGAAGTTAAATTTACATAGGCTCTTAGTATTTTTACAGATCTTTTTTAGGTATTTGTTTTATTTGTAGTTAATTCATTCATTTACACCAACTGCATCATTCTGAGCAAGGTCTTAATGGGTTCAGAAATACCTGGAATTACTGGGCGCACGGCAGGAATATACTGTTGACAGGGTACTAATACATGTCACACTGTTACTTTTACCCTGATATACTGCATAATATACGTAGGTAGTCCACCTTCTGCATGTTGTGAAACGAAAGTCACTTTCAGACAGTGATTGGAGGTGAGGACAGAAACCAGGTCTCCCATTGGCCATGCTGTTGTGTGGTTGTGTGGTTAAGTTAATGTGAGTTATAATTTATACACAAAACGAGACTTACTCTCACTGATAAAACACAGAAGTTAGAATGGGAGATAACATTGTGTTTTTAAAAGGTAGTTAAGCTGGCAAAGAAAATCTATTCATGTTAGTCTGTCTAATAAGCAAAGCACTACCCAAAGCACTAAGAGAAAACAGGTTCAAGAAGCATCACACCTACTAATGAAGTAAGTTAGTGTTGGAGTGCAGGGATTAACAAAAAGAAGCTTAATTAGAGCTAATTCTACTTTAGTTTACAAAAATGTATTCTTATTTCTGTACTCAGTGCCACAAGATTAAAAGTAAATCAATGTTATTTTTAGTTCTATACTGTTATTAACAGTTCTTATTTTATTTACTTTATATTCTTTATATTGATTTACAATTATTTACATTTTATTTATTTACTTTTTATTTTTTTATAATTACTATTTATATTTTATAACTATTAAAATGTATTGGCTTATGAAACATGGTGCCCGGTTAATTAAACAAACTATTTTAGTGCTCTCACCTGCTGTATGGTTTGTTGTTACTGGTGTTTCATACAGCCAGCCAATATTTTGTTTTTGTATTTATTTTAAATATTTATAATTTACATTTAACAAATCAGGGTTGAAATGCAGGCCTTACTTATTTTTAGTTCATGTGCTGCTTATCACACTGACCTGTAGCTGCTAAGAAACGTGTGATATCTGTACAGGTAAAGAAAAGTTGTGCTAATCTAAGCCTGTAATGATTGTGACAAAGCACAATGGATTAAGCCTGACTTGTTGCGATTGAAAGCTTGAATAGAATGAAACTATTTGCAATACATTGTTGAATTGTTCATACTGAAAACTAGGGATGCATCAATACCATTTTTTCCCAACCGAGTACAAGTACATGTATTTTTGTACTTGCCGATACCGATACCAATACCTATTGGATCAGATATCTGACATGCTAGAAAACTCGATCGTGTCGCCGAGCGCTCGGCGAGCCGGTCGGATCGAGTTATTGGATAGTTCACACTTAGCGATCGAGAGCCGAGTTTTGATCGCCGAGCGAACGCCGAGTTGCTCCCGAGCCGGCAAATCTAGCGCCGACCAGTCGCCGAGCGAAAATCAGGGCAAAAATCGTGTAGTGTGAACTAGGCATAACGCAGCAACGTGCACTAGGTACACGGTATCGGATGTTTAGTATCGGAGCCTCGTTTGCGAGTACGAGTACAAGTTAATGAGCGCGGTATCGGGCAAATACCCGATACCAGTATCGGTACTCATTAATCTCTACTGAAAACAATATGACAGATGTGGTAACAGCCATAGTAAATACCTAGCTGCTGTTGATGATTGTGACTCAGTTTTTACATTGTTGTGTCAACAACATGTCATTTTTCAGGTTTCATTTCATGGCTTGACCTGGGATTACCATATAAATAATACAGGGTACCAGTTCATTAGTGGGTCTCAGTTTTTTTTTTTAACTTACTCAAATTTTAATCCCTGTGTTTTTTTGCTGCAGAAAAATGTTTATTGGAGGTTTAAGCTGGGACACAACAAAGAAAGACTTAAAAGACTACTTCGCCAAGTTTGGGGAAGTTATAGACTGCACTTTGAAGCTGGATCCGATGACCGGCCGATCCAGAGGCTTCGGCTTTGTTCTTTTTAAAGATGCTGAAAGTGTGGAAAAGGTAAAAATTGGTCATGATTGTCTAAACCCTGTCGTGCAAATTCACTGCACTGCAAAATGTAGCATTTGCTTTGTTGAAGTCTATAATTATTTTTTTAAATAGTGGAGACCTAAGTATGCAATTGAACTCTAATAAAACGTTAAACTCTGCAATGTCATACCCCTGCATTATTTTTTAAATGTACATTTAAACCTGATTTTGTTGTATGTTATTACTATTTGTGATATGTTGCCTGTTGATTTTAGGTGATTCAGCAAAAAGAACATAAACTTAATGGAAAAGTCATCGACCCCAAAAAAGCAAAAGCCATGAAGTCCAAAGAGCCTGTAAAGAAGATCTTTGTTGGTGGTATTTCACCAGACACTCCTGAAGAAAAGATTCGAGAGTACTTCAGTAATTTTGGAGAGGTGTGTAAAGGGCATCTTCATATTTCCTTTTTAAAGTGTAAAGTATGGAGCTTTATAAGTATTTCCTTATGTACTTTTACATTACATTTACAAGTGGTAGCTTGGTTTACAAGTGGTAGCTCCTGGTCTAGTGACCAGAAAGCTGCTGGTTCAAGCCCCATCACTGCTTAATTGACAAGATTGATTTCTCTGATCAAGGCTCTTAACCCTTAATTGCTTGCATTTTATAGGGCACAATTGCTTTGAATAAAACGGTTCTGCTAAATGCCAGTGTAAGTAGAGGTTAATGTAAGGGCGGGCACATCAGAGTGATTACTCGATTGGTGGATTAGCATATGAACAATAAATTCATGCTTTAAATGTGTTAAATGTTGCATTTCATTCATAGAACATTATCTTGAACACATGCTATCTTAAAATATCCAGCAGTCATGCCTGTGGTGTTTTGCTTAACAAGCTTGCATGGTGCTGTTCAGTTCGTGTGATGCTGTCTGCGCCAGGATCTTTGCACAATACTGTACTGAAATCAAACAAACCAGGACAGCCCTAATTTTAACAAGGTTTAACACCATGCTATGTGTACAGGGCACAGCATACAGATAAAATAAATATCTTAATCCCAGTTTCACAACAGTATGGCCAAAGACTTAGAAATGTCTATGCAAACAAACCCACACACTCACTCAGAGAGCAGGGTGCGCCTGTTATGCTTCCCAACAGATCAACTTTACACAACGCCCTAAAGGAATAATATTACCACCAACCACATTGACAGTTTAGTTCAGATTATTTCTCTTTTTTTAACTCATTAAAATGCCCTGTACGTGTAACCCTGCCCCTCTCTTTCTGCTGCAGTATATTTATAATATTTAGAATCATATTATAATAAAACTGAAATAAATTGCACTGGATATTAGCAAATTGATGAAAATACATGATTTTATACTAGTCCCAGGTTTTAGACCATTAACTGGCAGGTTCAATTACTATTGTTAAGTATTTGGTATTTGGCATGGGCAGCATGGTGGCACAATTAATAGAGTGAGCGCCACAAAGCAACATTGGTGCTGTTCACATGGCTTTAATCCTTGCCTTTGGTCACTGTCTGTGAGGAGTTTTATATGTCCCTCCACTGACTCTGATTTCCTTTCTTCTCCCAAAACTTGTGAGGATGAATTGGTGGCTCTTAAATTTCCTGTAGGTGTGAGTGAGTGTGATGTGAATGTGCGCTGCCCTACGATGGATTGGGGCTCTGTCCAGGGTATATTTCTGCTTTGTGCCACTGCAACCTTTTAACTGACGAGATTAAGTGGTTAGTGAAATTGTGTAAATGAACGTTTCTGATCTTGGATTTCCACATACCAGCTGTGAATTGTGGTCATTTTACTAGACGATCCTAAATTAAGGAGAATTTGTCTTTGTGACAACTGTCTTTGTGTCTGTCTTCAGGTGGAGTCTATTGAGTTGCCAATGGAAAACAAAACTAACAAAAGGCGAGGTTTCTGTTTTATTACATTCAAAGAGGAGGAGCCAGTGAAGAAAATTATAGAAAAGAAGTACCATAACGTCGGTCTCAGCAAGGTAAGGCCACAGTGCTAACTTTTGGACATAACATTAATCTGTAAATACTTGTTTGTGTTTGTATCATTGTGTCATAGTTTTATTAGATCGCTCATGATCATTGGTGCTGGTCATTTTGATCAGTTTAAATTATCTTGAAACTGCTCTGGTTATATATTGAAGCCTTTAATATCAATGCTTGCTTTCATTTGTATGCACAGTGTGAAGTCAAGGTGGCCATGTCCAAGGAGCAGTACCAACAGCAGCAGTGGGGTGGAAGAGGTGGCTATGCACCCAGAGGTCGCGGTAGAGGAGGTAAGTGTATATAGTAGCTTTATTAAACTCTGATACAAAAAGTTAGTACTTTAATGTTAATCAAAAGCTTTCTTGAGTTGGAATAGTCTTGTTGAATGAAATACAGTCATGAGAAACATGAGAGAATATTGCTTTTCAGTGGTGGGAACAACTTTATTCGAGGGCAGGAAGAAACTCATTTGTATAAACCATTCCAGTGCTTTGCAAAGGCAGAGTGAGCGATTGGCTATGTTCCAGATCACAGAGTAGAATACTGAAATGTTTGACAATTTCGTACTGTAGTACATATTTAGTCTGTAGTTGCACCTAATTGCCACTTGCATCTGAGGCAATTCAAATCAGACAATTCACTGTCTGCATCTTTTCGAGGTTTGGATTAAAATGATGCGCCCACAGGCAAAATCAAATGGTTGGGCTTGGGTGCAAACAGCCTAGCCATTGAGAGGAACACTTGTCAGTGTGTTCTTAAAGCCAGACCAGAATGTTCCACTGTGGTGCGGTTAACAGATACCCTACAACCATATAGCGTCCCATCTTTTAGCCTTATTCAATGACAATCTGTGCAATGTAGCAAACATAGCAGTAATGTAGAACATTAATGTGGAAAGAACCGGTTCGGAATCATGAATGTAGACTATAAACTGAAGTCGGTAGCAAAAAATTACAAGTGCTCACCAAACATGCTAATTGTAATGAATAGAGATGCAGTCAGTATAGTAAAGCTTCTCCTGAGGACATAAATGTTGTTATTACAGAAGGATAAGCAGAGTTTCACCTTAATACTGGGACATGATGCTAAATCCAAATAATAAACTAACCATTGAGAAACCTCAAGACTCAAACAGAAGACAAGATATTCTGGAGAACACTATCCATATGGTCACCAGGAGTCAATATTGACTTGACAGCAATTAATAATAGTAATAATATTCATAATAATTTCGCTCAGTATTAAACATTTTTATCAGTTGGTTTAGAAATAAAAAACAATGAAACAGTTCCCTTACATCTGGATGTAGTCTGCCAACACTTCAGGACATCTACAACAGCAGAGTGCTGAAGCGTGCCGGCAAAATTACAGCAGACCCCTCTCATCCTGGACATCACCTCTTTCAAACACTTCCGTCTGGCAGGAGACTCAGGACAATAAAAACGAAAACAACCAGACATGTTAACAGCTAACCAGACAGCACACGGACTGTTAACATGCTACATGTCATACATGTGTATAATTATGTGTATAATTATGTGTATTGTTATGTGTATTATTATGTGTATTATTATGTGTATTATTATGTGTATTATTATGTGTATCACCAAAACAAATTCCTCATATGTGTAACATACCTGGCGAAATAAAGTGATTCTGATCTGCAAACACGACTGAATTTGGTGTTTGATGATGCACTTTGAAACAAGCAGGTTTAATTTTGATGTTACAAGTATGCCAGTATGTTATAAGTGTGTACTGACTGGCTGTATTAATCTCTTCTTGCTTACGAAAGATTGATTCTCTTGCTTTTGTTGTGGATCAAAGGTTTTCAAGAGTTAAACCAGGGTCAATTTTAGGAAATCTCAGGTCTTAGTCAGCACTTGATTTTGGCACTATTGACCATGAACATAAAAAAAAAAAGTACAGATATCATAATGATTGGTATCATTACTAATGTTAGTGGTATTTTTGCATTTTAACAACCCGATACGTTTTGTTTCAGGTGTTAATCAGAACTGGAATCATGGGTATGGAAACTATTGGAATCAAGGATATGGAAATTATGGAAACTACGGCTACAGCAATCAAGGCTATGGTGGATACGGGGGCTATGATTACTTGGGTTACAACAACTACTACGGATATGGTGACTACAGCAGTATGTAATGCTGTTTGTGAAAACGCTGACAAAAAAAGAAACTCTTAAAGAAAATAATGTATCAGGGATTTTTGATACTAATATAAGGACAACTGTACACTAAGCTTTAAACCTAGTTGTTTAGATTGTATGTTTTTTGTTTGTTTCTGACTGTGCTTGTTTTGTCCTGAAGTATAATGTAGATATTTATTGTATGAAATGTGGTGCTATGTGGAATGGGAAAGGGATGTCTTGCCTTCAAAACTCATTTGTCACAAGTGCCTTGAGACCATTCAACAAGAACTAAAAATGTACATTTGTAGGCCTTGGAGAAATGAACCTCCAGCCAGTGACTATTTTTAGAAGAGAATAAACTATTTTTAAAAATTCCGTCAATTTACTCCTAATATTTTTGTCTCCTGCCATATTTTCAGAAAATGTTATATTTGAAATACAGTATCTTTGAATACAGTGTAAAGTAAGTATCTAACAAGTATCTACATATCTAACATTTGATTTAAATTATTCTCTGAATAATTGGCTTATTTATTTGCTTAATTAAAAAAAAGTTCCATTTTAATGTGTAGATCTAAATGATAGATTTCTGTAGTAAAATCTGTGGCTGTTTGCTAGTCAAATTTTGGCTTGTTCACACAGATTTACCAGCCAATGACTTTCCCCTTCATGTTCTCTGCTCAACCTGCAGACCAGCAGAGTGGGTACGGCAAATCTCCAAGGCGAGGTGGCCATCAAAACAGTTACAAGCCTTACTAGTATGCTACAAGCATTAACTTCAAAACGTACACACAGGTATGCAGTCGCATTACTTAATCCAAGCCATCGTTAATAAAGAACTAATTCTACATTGATCATCCTATTTAATGTATATTTGTGTTTTAATTAATAATTTCCATGAAGTTTTTTTTTACAGCACCCTGGCGTGCTTTACTGTAATGCTAACATAGTCACATCAGCCATTTGGCAATAGTAGAATGGCTTGTTTTTGGCTGTCTTGCCATTTTGTAAAAGTAATAAAGTTAACAGGTACAGTACTGCTAAATGGGTACCAGAAAAATAAGGATTTGCAAGGAAAGAGCACAAAAGAAGAATGTTGTCTCCTAACTCTGACCTTGTTTGTACCTGCCAGCGGGGACTTCCTAGCAGGCCATGAGCGGACTTCCTGAGTCTCACAGGCCCGCTCAATGCGGACAGGGTACGAGAGGCGTACGCTCTCGCATGCTCCCATTTGGTATGGTCTTCCAACATCCTGTATATAAATTATTAAAAAAAAACTGAATACATGTAGTGGCTACATCCAGCTTATTAATGTTGTCTTTTTACATGTCTTTAAAAACATTATGTAAAATTATATTTCTGTAATTTTGTAATTCCATTTTTTACAGGTAATGATTAAATATGACTGATATGATTAAATAACTGCTTACTTCTCAAAGGATTCAGCTTTCTCTGGACTTACCAGTGTTAAAATATGCACTTCTAATCTTAACTGTAATGCTTGTTTTTCCTTATTTATAGCTCGTGTAGCAGTAAAAGCCAGTAGTCCTTAAATTAAAACCTGGTTTGTACTCGGACATCACATTGGAGAAGTGCTTCATTTTCCATATTTCTATTGTTTTTCTAGTGACCGTGATGGAAAAAGCTTGTAAATTCATCTAACACATTCTTTTTTATAGCCTGTTTCAACATATTTGCATAAAATAAGTTTTTAATTATAATTGTGCATTTCCTAACAATTAAAGGCTATAAATATGTGTATGGGCTTAATTTTAAGGGATTTTTGTATTATACACTTCAAATGCTGTATGTAGGCTTTTGCATTTTGGAAAATAATGCAGCGCTTCTTGTTTGAAATTAATATTTATGTTTTCTGTCTTTCAGGTGGAGGTATTATTAGATGCTAACTAAGAAGAGAGCAACTTTAATTCAAAGCAGTTGTTTAATATGGAGGGTTAATGACTAAAAAAGTAAAAGTCTACATTTTAACATCTGCAGTAGGGTTTGTCTTTACCAACTGTTTGTTAAGGATTCTGATCAACAATTAACTCAGCGTATGACTCGTATAATATGCGTTACCACATTCAGAAAGACTTTTTGCTTTGTGTTAAATTTATGTGCTAACTTTTGTTTAAGAGTTTGAAAGTATAATCTCAGTCAAATTCCTCATTTGCAAGTGTTGTGCTTTTGCGTCATGAAGTAATGTTTCTAAAATTAGAATTTATAGTAAGTATTTATTAGTTTAAATGAATAGAGGACAAATGTCCATTATACAATACATGTTTTATAATAAGCTAGTATTATTTTGCTACAGAAAACATGTAAAAGATTTAGGAATACATTAAAACCAAATAAAAAAACGTCAACTGAGAACTCGGTGCATGTGAAAGCATGTCTTTATTACAAACAGTTTCATTCTGTACAGTAAGCAGTATTTACATGCTAATCATGTCCTGTGTAAAACACAAGTTCATTAATAAAACTTATTGTGAACCAGGAAATACAGTAAAAGATACGATAAGAAAACATAATATTTAACTGAACAACATTGTGAAGCAGGTTAAAGTTAGACACAGGATGGACCATAACTGAAAAAGCCCAATATATGATTAAGCAATTGGAAACCCACAACTTTCTCTACCTCTTCCTTCACCAAGTTCAAAATACTTGTGTAATTATAAATTATAGCTGTAAAGGCATTGTAAAGTTTCAAAGGTCTAGAGGAGGCCAGAGGTAACAATTAACTTAGTGTCATGTTTTGTAGTGTTGAAGTGAAATTCTGATTTGAATAGCTCACACTGCTTTGTTTTAAACTATTTGGTCTTGTAACTTTAGATTGAAATGTCCAAGTGTCTTTGTTTAACCTTCATGTAGTCTTTAACATTCTGCACTAGCGGCTTAATGGATAAGGCACTGGCGTCCTGAACCAGGGATTAAGGTTTGGAGTTCCATTTGGGGTGATCAGAATGCAGACTGGTGCAGTGGAAGCATGCTGGGCCTAATCCAGAGGTTGTTGGATCAAAAACATACTTGTGGGCAGTATTAGCTCAGCGGCTAAGATACTGAACTTGTCTTCTAAAGATAGCTGGTTTTACTGTAGGCTCCTACCCTGCAATTGCTTGAATTTTATTTCATCTCGGTTGTAAGTCGCCTATAAAACGTGTGTAAAATGTCTTAGGGGTCCAAAATAACCCACCTTTATTAAGCTCCAAAAACAAAGAACTCTAATTGGAATTTAAACCCCAAATGTATTTTTCATTAAGAAACAACCTGTCATTCATCACAAACTTTGTGAAGCTTTGTGGACACTCTAGGTAAAGTCATCAAATTTAAAGTTTCATTTTCAATTTCATTTAGGGATCGTTTTAGCAGTTAAACACAGTGGTGGGTCATTTTTAAATAAGACAACACAAATAAAATTTAATAAAGAAGTAAAATAGTGCAACCAAGGCATATCCTGCAACCAAACACAGCAAATTCAACATAAGTTATAGAACAAGTCAGTATGTGATGTATGAATTGATGAATGAGGGTAAGTAAGAGTTATTGAGGCACAGGGCATACAATTTATGTCAGTCTGAACTGGGATACATACTTTAACATTTTGATATGCACCACCCCACTATCTTAAACATGTACTGCAGAAGCGTTTTTGCTCAAATCAGTGAAATGCTCTATGCCTAGTCTTACATGTTGATTTAAAGGTGTGCAAACTTACTGTACATTACATTTTATCAAATAGGTTATCAGCCAAACATTGTAACCCAGAAGTAATAAAATGAGTATAAACATTGTCACCTAAACATAATCCCCATGTTTACACTGAATAAGAAACAAGGAAACTGATTACATTATGAGGGAATGACTCCAGTTGCCATAAGAATGATCAGCACAACAATGACGAGTACTACCACTCCAATAATAATCATCATTTTGGTATTTCTCCACCAGTATTTTCTGGCAACCCGTACTGTGGTCTTTTGAAATGAGTCAGCCTGTTAAAAGATGCATTAAAAAAGAAATGTAAGTACAGATAATGTAGAGGTAGAGTAAGTATTTTACTATATTACATAAGAAAATTAAACTGTAACTTAAGGAACTTGCAGTGGCTTGAAGATCATCTGTTTTTTCGATCAGGTCATCGAGTCTTTCTCCTCTTTCAAGCACTTTGTTTATGTTGTCTTTTAGGATAATTTTAACATCATTGACTTGGTCCTGTACTTGATTTAGCTTATCGGAGCCTTGTGGTTGAGTATTGTACTCAGCCTAGAAAGTAAATATAGAAGAAAAAACAATGATGCATAACAGACTGGTAAAGAAGAAACCAAACAGTTTCAGATGGTTCCAGGCAGCTGATACAACTAAGCAGTTCCTTATCATCCTACAGTGCTCTCTGGCATCTATAAAAATGCTAAGTATGCCTGGTTGACCTTGAAATAACTCCTTATTACAAATAGTTCTGTGGTGCAAACAAAACACAGATCTACAGCAATGTGATATGACATTTACATTTTCAGCATTTAGCAGACGCTTTTATCCAAAGCGACTTACACAATGAGCGGAACACGATGAGCAATTGAGGGTTAAGGGCCTTGCTCAGGGACCCAACAGTGGCAACTTGGTGGTGGCGGGGCTTGAACCGGCAATCTTTTGTTTACTTGTCCAGTACCTTAACCACTAAGCTATCACTTGCCCCTGTGATATGATATGATTAAATGATTCATGCTTCACCCTATTCTTGAAAAGTGAGTGCATGAGTGGCATGCACCAAAAGAACAGTACCGGCTTGAATGCTTGACCTCTCCAGTGGCTGTTATGAGGGAATTTCGCTGGAATGGTTTTAGTTCTCTTTCACTAAGAAGGGTCACTGCAAATCAATGTAAAGTTTTTTTAATAGCCAATTCTGCATTGCACACACAAATACTGCAGAATGTATGACATGATAGCTTATGAGTGCAGCTGGCTTCTTTTAATGATATGCATATGTCTATGAGATGCGCTATGTTCCCTATATTCTTTCACCAAAGATGCCGAGAAGATAATTCTGTTGTAGAGCGCCCGACCAGGCTGGTAGCAATGCTGAGACACAAACCCGGTCTAGCGCATTAGACCACTGTGCCAACAGTGGAAACAAACTTACTCAAACTAATCTCCTAATCAATATAATAAAATATTATCATGATAAGAGTGGTATTTTTAAGATCAATGGGGCATAAGGGATCACTAAATTGTTTGAAATAGCATGAAAGTGATGTAAATCATCCGCTGTGGCAGACACCAAATCTCAAACCAGTTTCATACTTATGGAAGAGTGAGGACCCAAGTCTCCAACAACACTTTCCATATCTATCATAAAATACGTAATTATGGAAATATCTTTTGTAAGAATGATGTTCCAATACTCCAGTGCTTGAATTTATGCCAAGATGTAATTAGCTGTTCTGATGGCTCAGTTATCTCTCATTTATGCTTTATATGACACGGTAATAAAGGGCACTTGGGTGGCACAGCATTAAAATACGCTAGCCGACTACCACTGAGATCAGGGTTTTAAATTTTAGCTGTCCTATCGGCACGTCTGGCATCCACACAGACATACACTGATCAGGCATAACATTAATACCACCTCCTTGTTTCTACATTCACTGTCCATTTTATCAGCCCCACCTACCATATAGAAGTGCTTTTACCTTGTTCTTCAATGGTCAGGATCCCCACAGGACCACTACAGAGCAGGTATTATTTAGGTGGATGATTCTCAGCACTGCAGTGACAATGACATGGTGGTGGTGTGTTAGTGTGTGTTGTGCTGGCATGAGTGGATCAGACACAGCAGTGCTGCTGGAGTTTTTAAATACTGTGTCCACTCACTGTACACTCTATTAGACACTCCATCCTAGTTAGTTCACCTTGTAGATGTAAAGTCAGAGACGATCGCTCATCTATTGCTGCTGTTTGAGTTGGTCATCTTCTAGACCTTCATCAGTGGTCACAGGACGCTTCCCACGGGGCGCTGTTGGCTGTGTCTTATCCACTCATACCAGCACAACACACACTAACACACCACCTCTATGTCAGTGTCACTGCAGTGCTTAAAATGATCCACCACCCAAATAATACCTACTCTGTAGTGGTCCTGGGAAAGTCCTGACCATTGAAGAACAGCATGAAATGGGGGCTAACAAAGTATGCAGAGAAACAGATGGACTACAGTAAGTAATTGTAGAACTACAAAGTGCTTCTATATGGTAAGCCGATAAAATGGACAATGTGTGTAGAAACAAGGAGGTGGTTTTAATGTTATGGCTGATCAGTGTAGTTGGGGCGACCCCTAAATATGGTAGCAATCTAATAGGGGGGAAATATGATTTTACTATTTCAGATTTAACTATTAAAAACTTTGTTTAATAATCACCAGTGGACAAGTCATTTTAGAAGTTTGTAATCATTGCTTAACAATATAACCCTGGTTTACACAGAAGTAAAAAATTCCATTGTGCCTCGAAAGTGCTTTAGTCAGCCAAACTGTTCATTTTGCAAACTGCCATCTTGCTAAGAGTTCCTCTTTACTTCCTTTCGAAACAGACAGTGAATTTCCTCTATATATCATAAGCTTCTATATAAAGAAACTGTTGAAATTACATTTTAAACTTTTGTGTTTTAAAACTGTATACAGTTTTAACTTACCTTTCTGCTGTTATCTAAGAAGTTTAATTCACAGAGCAAACAAGCTGGCGTTAACCTTATACAAATAAGTACAGTCACAAGACAAACAGAGAGGAAACAGTTTCACTTACCATATTGGTACTTCTTGGATGATTATTCACCTTTTTCACAGGTCTTAACACAAACAACAGAGTTTTAACCCAAACACTTTACCATTGCTGAACAGATACAGGATATAACTTGTATTCCTGCTGCTGTAAGCATTAACTCGAAGCAGCGTAAATAGACAGGAAAGACACAGAACTAATTTGCACACAAGGCCACCCCTCCCAGTCTGCGTTTACATTAACAACTGCCGGATAACCACTGGCTGCCTATTGGCCCTAAGTCAGTCAGTCATTTAGACTGGACCTACCCTGGGCTGGGCAAGCACCTGATACACATTTGTTCTGCACACCATGGCTGGGCGAAGGCCACTGTTCTTATCACAAGACTGTTAACAACAGCAATGAGTAGTTGGAAGGTAATAAAAGAAAAAGGTTGGGCAAAATACTGTAAAATTTAATAAAATAGAGTGATTATTTAAAAGGAAAATACACTTGGAATGCACTTTCAAAAAATTTGCTCACACTATTCCTCAGTATTATTTTGCAGGGCTGGTTTTGAGGGGTACAAAGGGGCCAGTGGCAATGTCAACAAACTTAAACCCTGGGCAAGGCCCATTTTTATAGCAACTGTACATGTGGCAGTAAGGGATATCTGAAATGTTAGTTGCTTGTAGTACATGTGTGAAATGCAGTGGATATTATCAGGTATAAGTGACTTTGATTAGCGCCAAATCGCCATGGCCAGATGACTGGGGTGAAGTATCTCTGAAACTGCAAGCGGTGCTTACAGGCAGCCACGGTGAGTACTCACTGACAGTGGTCAGAGAAGGGACAGATGAAAATGTTACAGCAGTTCAGAACAGAACAATTCTAAGTAATTAATAGTTTTTATTTCATGGTTATTTTTGCATTTAATGCACCTTATGACTATGAATATTTGGACACACTAACCACAAGCTTGTTGGACATCCAATCCAAAACTATGGGAATCAAAATGAAGACTCCACCACCACAAACCACTTTACTGTTCTAAAACGGCGTTTCACAAGACGGCAGAGTCCATTCAGTTCAAAGACCATTTGTGAGATCAGGCACTAATGTTTAATAAAAGGGCTTCACTTCCTATAAACATTTGAATTCATCCCAAAGGTGTCACAAGGTGGAGGTCAGGGATCTGTGTGGGTCACTAAAGTTTATTCATCCCAAGCTCAGTCCATGTCTTTATGGTACCCAGAAGGGCAGCCATACTGGAACAGGTATGTTGCTACAACATCAGAAACATATAATGTATTTCATGAAATTGATTTTAAAAACCTGTTAGCAATAAGTAGTGCTGATTAAATGTTGCTAAATATGTAAATACTGTATGTGTATACATTTTAAAGAAATTAAGTACTTAAACAGTGTTCCCCTAAGAGTAATAAAGTATCAGCATTCTGGATGCTGCCCTTTGAAAATGCACCTTGGACCAACAACAAATACTTGACATTTGTATTTTGAATATGAGCAGTACAGTAATCCCTCGCTATATCGCGCTTCGACTTTTGCGGCTTCACTCTATCGCGGATTTTATTTGCAAGCATGTCTAAATATCAATTGCGGATTTCTGCAGACAAGGGGTGTGTTTGAAAAGCTAGCTCTCTCTCTACATAGACGCATTTTACGTCATCCTGTGCGTACTCCCGATTAGGAGGCTGTTCCAAATCCTAGATGCCTTAATATCCTCACTTCTTAACGTTTCAACGTTATTTTCACTCAAAAACGAGTGAGCATCCGACGCTGCCTTAGTGATCAAGACAATCCCAGAATTCATTGCGGGTCGGGTGCTCTTCTCTCGCAGAAAAATAAACATGGCTGACGGTATGGACAAACGAATGGAGTTCTTTTTAAACGTAAATAAAATATTACTGATTTTTAACTTGTATAAATTTGTACCGAGTGTTTTTATTTGCAAGTTCGGGCTTGTCAGGAAATGTAACCGTTATCGTTACATGAAGAGAGATGTTATATTGACGTTAGCATGCTGTGCTACCTCAATCCATTGGTTTTAATGACAAGATGCTAAATGCTAAAGCCGATGGAATCGGGTTATAAAAATAACCATATAAACACATGTTTTTACTTCGCGGATTTTCACCATCGAGGAGGGATTAATGTATACTGTATTTCTAAACACTGCTATTGCTTTGTTGTTCACCCTGAGAGTGAGGTAATGTAATCTGTCATTTGTTTAAAACTATTATGCAAAATATCAAAGTCCAACACATTCAGTTAAAAGTTTTAAAACTTCCAAGATGGAACATGAGGAGGTCATGACAAAACTAGTTTTCATATTTAAATTGCCACATGATCAGGCAAAGTTGCAAAATGTAATTTATCACTGAACTGTAACAAATATTTCACTCAGCCAAATAAAAACTGTCTTTATTATTTAATGTACAGTGTTGCTCAAGATTTAGTGGTGGCACGATATGTTATTAATGCTCTTACAGAAGTCACCTTTAGTGTTTATTACCATATTGACAAGTGCACAGACACACCTAGTTTTATGCTAGGTTTAGCCACACGGGTACTTGTATTGCCATTTTGTGACAGAATATGATATTTAAAACAGATACAGATTATTTCATATGACAAGAACTTCAAATGCACAAATTCTATTTCCATTCTAAATTATTTTCATCAACCGCTTCATCCTGGTCAGGGTCACGGTGGGGAAAACATTGGACAGGGCGCACACAAGGCTTTGGCCTGTAGTGGTAGCGGGCTAGTCTATTAGACCGCTGCGCCACTCAAGCACCACATGTTAAATAAGTCATACATTTGACCTAAGTACACACAAAATTCAGATAAGCACACAGTTTAGCTGTTGGTGTAGAGCTTTTATATTTAGTTGACAGAACCCCCTTTCCAAAACATCTTCAGGCATGCCTAGTTGGGCCTCTCAGTTGTTTGGATATACCATCACTTTGGATATAGCCAAAAAAGGAAACAAAAACTGGAACAAACACATTTATTTGATACTTGCCTACATACATAACAACATATCAACTTTGTTGGTATAAAATTACTAATTGTAGCCTACATGTTGCCCCCTCGTTCATGAAATGGCCCCCCATAGGAACCCCACTGACCAGGGTGGTGTTAACACTGCACTGACACTAACATTGTAGTGTGTGTAGTGCTGGTATGAGTGTGTCAGGTGCAGCAGGGTTGTTGGTATTTTGAAACAACTTATAAAGACAACAGCTTACTGTGATCAAAAAGTGTCCATTGATGAAGACTAGTGGAGAATTAAAATACATTGTGTCTTTAACTGTGTCTTTAACCTACTACAAGTGCTAACAGGGTTTGTGTTTCTAATAAAGAGGCCAGTAGGCTAAGCTTAAATAGTATTTAAAAATCCTAACAACCGTGCTGCACCTGAACACTATCCTTTCATTACCATGTTATACCAAAGTATACAGAGCAACAAATGGGATACAATCAGTAACTGTGTACCCTCAAAGTTCATCTGTAAGTGTAGCTTATTAAATAATTAATGAATGCACATACCAGTTAAGCTAACCTTGGTGTATTTAAAACAAACATTGTTCTTACTTCTGTTTATGACTAACAACAAGATTTTACTAGCATTATATTTAAAATTGCAATACTAGCAGTTTGATATGTCAATGTGGTTTCCATGTGATCATATCAGAATTAACCCCACCCAGCAGATTTGAGCTGTGTGTCCTCACTTTAGATTACTTCTTTCTTCTGACCTCCTACAGCTGTAAAGCAGGGTGTATTGTTGTTCTGTCTTCTACATTCATAATGAATAACACCGTGTACAACAAACCTGGCAAAACCTTTCTTTTTACATCGGAATCGGTTGGTGAAGGCCACTCTGGTAAGGCTCTGCTTTTGCTATATGCATAAAAAAAGGAAATAATGTTGGGAACTTTTAATGCTTGGCACAAATCAGGCTAATCCAATATCACTTACTGCAAAATATAAATTATATTTGCTTAGATTTTTGCTTACAACTAATCTGACAAGTCACCATAAGACCGTTAATTATTTATTTATTTCGGCTAGTTTATTATAAAATATTAACTAGCTTTACTCACAGCCCCATGTACTTTGATTCAAGTCCAGACATGTTTTCCTCATAAACTAATAAAGGTTTGATTTGTGTCAGATATTATGAAAACTCTTTTACAGATTTTTTGCATGTTTTTTTTCTAAATGCATCATCATTCTCACCCACAGATAAAATGTGTGATCAAATAAGTGATGCAGTTTTAGATGCATATCTCTCCCAAGACCCTGAATCCAGAGTGGCATGTGGTATGAGCTTTGAATATATTTAAAAATTGCAGCAGATAATATTTGTATTTTTTATTTAATTAATATTGTATAGTTACGAGCCTGTTAAAAACATAACAATATTGTAAGTATGCTTAGTCTAGATAAACTACACCTAACGGACAGTTTATCAGGTCTATCATACAAGTATAGTTGCAGTGTATCAGTATATTATTATCTTCGACACGTGCAATTACCAACCGCTTTTTGACAGTTATGGGATCCCACACAGAGCACACATGGAGAGTCAAGCTATGCCCTGTGAACCCCCCCCCCCCCCCCCCCCAAATATCGGCATCTGTACCTTCTTATACTGCAAATTGCAGTTGCAATAAGGGAAAAACCCATCTAACCCGCCCTCCCTCAGACAAAGTCAATTCTGTCTGATGGACACTTGGTCAGCTCTTTAACACTACTGCAATTTAAACTTCAATTGCAACATAATAGCACAACATAAAAGCTTTAATAGTATGTAATGTCATTTAAGCTCATGTCATGTGCCAACTACCTGTCATGACACTGCACAGCGGTCAATGTATTGGACTATTGATTGGAAGGTCCCTTGTTCAAACCCTAGGTTGCCAGTTTAAGGTCCTTGAGCAAGGGCCTTAACCCTCAAGTGCTTGGATTGTATATGATCACAGTTGTAAGCTGCTTTTGACAAAAGCGTCTACTAAATGTCGTAAATGCAAAAAAATGCAAATGAGCTTGAATGTCTGAACACTAGTGTAGTATGCAGTACGCAGTAGTTATTTGGAATTTAACCTGCAGGGTTCAAAAGTTTTGAGTATATGCTCCCTATGTCTGGGGTTTTTAGTAGGTGGACTGGCTACTAACTGCCCTGAGGTGAAAGAAAAAGTTGAGTGAACAAGTGAGTTAGCAATGTTAGATGAATATTATATGTACAGTACCTGTTAAATTGACAGTAGGTGTAGGTGCAATTTTTTAAATTAATGAAAATTAAGTGTTGTTTTGTTTTCCAAAACAGAATGTGTGGCTAAAACGGGTATGATCCTACTGTGTGGAGAGGTGACATCGAGAGCTGTGGTTGATATCCAGAAAGCGGTCAGAGACACTGTAAAGAATATAGGATATGACGACTCATCCAAGGGTAAGATGCAGATTTAAAATTAACATGATAAAAAGACTGAGGTTTGGGACTGGTACATAGACCCCAGAGTTCAGAGACCTTAGAGACATTTTTATTTCATCAAGCACTTTTTCAACAGTCTGAGACCCAAATATGCCAAAACCTTGGTTAAACAAAAGTATATGTTTCTTTTTAAGAAATAAAAACAGACCTTAATAAATAGAAGGTTAGTTTCCATTTGAGTTCTTTGTAGAGGTGGGTCTTTAGTTGCCTTTTGAAGACAACCAGAGACTCAGCTGTTCAAACAGACATGGTAAGTTCATTCCAGCACCTAGTTCTGGGGGCTGGATAAAGACAAGCCAGACCTGTACTGAAAGTACTGAACAGGGTTTTTACAAACACATTTATAGACAGTTTACAAATCACTGCTTTCTGTTTTCGTTTGTATTTTATCTACTGTATAACTTTTTTTGGAATTGAATTTGTAACACCCTGACATGCTTGCTGGCATGGGTAAAAATACTAAGAAGGTTTAACATCAGTAAAAAACTATTGAAAAATATCTTTATGACATGTATACAATGTATCCAGTTCAGTTTCATATACACTGGCACATCTAGGCACACGGTCTTGGCAGCTTGTAGTGGCAGCTTGGCAGCTTGTAGTGTGCCTAGATGTGTTGTTTTTTCATGTTGCCTACCGGTAATTATGTTGGACAATCATTTTATGAAAAAGAATGCTCATCATTATCATTACTAAATAATCTCATTGCTTTATTCATAAATAAAGCATAAACAACTTGGACAAAGTGATACTAAAAATGTAACAGAGTCAGTCATGACTTTTTTATCTTGTTGTTTGTCTCAACAGGTTTTGACTACAAGACATGCAATGTCCTGGTGGCCTTGCAGCCCCAGTGTGTTGAAATCAGTGACTGTGTGTTTGAAGGTCGTGATGAAGAGGATATTGGCGCTGGTGACCAGGTTGTATTTACAGTTATGCTGTTTAGAATTGTATTTTAAAAGTATGCTTATGTATTAAAACTAATGAGCTCTTAAACTTTTAAACTTATGCATGCAAAATTTGTATGCGTAATATAGATTACATAACTTACATTTTCACATTTGATAAAACACTATTTTACTTCAGCGTTTTGTTATTAGTGATTCTTATTTTGGACACCATGTCTTTTTCAGCAATGCAGCTTTTACTTTTAAGTGCATTTTGCTTTTTTACCATTTTTCAATTTGTCTACATCATTGCCTTTGTCCTACAATTGTTTTGGTGTTTTAATTTGTATACTTTTTTGTAAAGTAGTGGCATCTATGGGTCTATATTAGTATTATTACTTTTGCTCCAGGGTTTGATGTTTGGCTATGCAACGGATGAGACAGAGGAGTGCATGCCATTGACCATACTTCTGGCCCATAAGCTCAATTATAAGATGAAAGAGCTGTCCCAAAATGGAGAGTGCCCATGGATACAGCCTGACTGTAAATCACAGGTACAAAAATAGGAAGGACTCAGTACTTTACAATACAATTTTACATGAAGTGAACCAACTGGAATAATGTGACTGATAGGTTACTGTGGAATACCGTGATAACATGGGAGCCATGGAACCAATCCGAGTGCACACAGTGGTGATTTCAGTTCAACACAAACCCTACATTACCCTAGCAGAAATACGGCAGAATTTGATGGAAAAAGTGGTCAAAGCAGTAATCCCAGCCAAGTACCTGGATGACAGGACTATCTATCACCTGCTGCCTAGTGGAAAGTTCCTCATTGGTGGTCCACAGGTAAGTAATTAGATTTTTAATGCATCCCCCCACCCCCCCACCCCAATTTTTCTTCTGATGTAGTCGTATCCAATTACTCCATCAAATTTTGCTTCCTCTACTGCTGCTGACCTCCACTCCTGACTGAAGAGAGCCGTTACTAACACACACTCTGACGTGTGCAGAAGCCAACTGCTTCTTTCCACCTGCCGGAGGCAGGTTCATATGGGGCTCAGTATTGAGTCGGATTTTCTATTTAAACAAATTTTGCTAGTGTGATTTTTTTTTTTACTTTTTGCTTCAACTTGCAGCCAATTAACCACATTTTGCTAAACTTGTTATACATGATACAAAAATATAATGTTTACCATGGTGATTATTGTATATTTTTTGTTAATACAATTAATTAAGAGACCCATTCTGAATTTATACTGTCATTTCTACCCATGATTAATGAAAGCTGGTCTCTAGTAAGATTCCAAGAATTTGCACAGTTTTCAATCTGGCTTCAGTTACTTTATGACTTTCAGATACGTCATAAAAATAAAGAATTTAACATGCGATTTTAATATGTAATTGATTTGTTTTTGTATGAAATAGGGAGATGCAGGTCTTACAGGAAGAAAGATTATTGTTGATACGTATGGTGGCTGGGGAGGCCATGGTGGTGGCGCCTTTTCTGGCAAAGATTACACCAAAGTGGATCGTTCTGGAGCGTACGCAGCCCGCTGGGTGGCCAAATCTCTTGTCAAAGCCAAGTTATGCAAACGGGTCCTGGTACAGGTAAGAAAAGTCAGTACAGGCACGTTAGGTTGACCTGCTTAGAAGCCTGTCACATCTAATATTTTTAGTTGTAGGTCAGAGAAAGCTATTTTTTAAAAAATTTTTTTAGTAATATCCTACAAGCTAATGAAAAAACTTGCAAACCAATTAAGAGTATAGGACAATTTTTATCATTCTTTATTTCTTAACAGCAGACAAGCTGCAAGTTGATAAACACTAAAAAACTCATAAATTGTAAGAATGCTGTCACTGATACAAGTAATATTTTCTTTAAAGATTTCTTATGCCATTGGCATAAGCCGTCCTTTGTCAATCTCCATTTTCCACTATGGAACATCCACCAGAGATGAAGATGAGCTTCTACGTATTGTTCAAAACAATTTTGACCTAAGGCCAGGAGTAATTGTCAAGTAAGTGAAATTAAGTAAAAACAAAGAACAACACCACCACCATTTTACATCATTTACATTGCATAACCTTTTGACTGACTAGCTAGCCAGAATTATGCTTATGGAAGTAATAAATATAAAGGTATGCATGTATATATAGAATATAAACAGTATAATAATAGCTGCTAAATGGGTTGTAAAGTAATGTTCCTATGTGTCTTTTATTCTTGTATAGAGAGCTTGGTTTGAAAAGACCAATCTATCAGAAGACTGCCTGCTATGGACACTTTGGAAGGGAGGATTTTCCCTGGGAAAAGTCAAAGACCTTGGTGTTTTAGTGCTTCAAAAATGTCCATCAATATGTCTCTTTACTTGTGATAATATCCACCCACAAAATTCAACAAAAAAACAAGAAACTTTTAGATAGAAGATTGTGTGGCTGTAGTGCTTTATCATACTTTTTGAAGAAGAGGTATTAACTTTAATTTGAGATTCTTAATTTTTCTTTTGATTAAAACATTTTAATTGTTTTTGGGCCACAAAAGAAAAGTGCATAGGAAAAAGTTTTTAGGAAACTAAGCAGATATTGCAAGTGGTACACTTTGGCTTTCCAGCAGCAAACAACTGAAAAATAATAAAAACTCTTGTAACGCTTTTGTGAGTGTTTTTTTCTTCCTTACACTCCTGCAGATGATAAACAACCCATAATGTATGTTTAGGACAAAATAAATTCAATAAAAATGAAGCACTGACTTGGGGCAGCACGGTGGCTTAAAAAGCCCAATCTGTCAGAAGACCGCCTGCTATGGACACTTTGGAAGGGAGGAGTTTCCCTGGGAAAAGTCAAAGACCTTGGTGTTTTAGTGGATAGTACTGTAGGTCCTTTCTGTGTGGAGTTTGCATGTTCTCCCCGTGTCGCGTGGGTTTCCTCCGGGAGCTCCGGTTTCCTCCCACAGTCCAAAGACGTGCAGTCAGGTGAATTGGAGATACAAAATTGTCCTTGACTGTGTTTGACATTGAACTTGTGAACTGATGAACCTTGTGTGTAATGAGTAACTACCGTTCCTGTCATGAATGTAACCAAAGTGTAAAACATGACGTTAAAAATCCTAATAAATAAATAATTGCGGTGCATTTAATTGACAGTTTAAGCAGAAAATGGTTTCATTCCAAACAACTGTTTTAACCTGAGACCAAAAAACTAAAAATTCACACGTTGTTTCTGGACCTCCGTACGTGCCAGACCGCAAATCTTGGTAAAATAATGGCGACGGGCTTTGAGGAACATGAACGCTGCATGGCTTTGATATCGCAGTTCCAACCCAGTAGATGGCGCTGCTTCACTAACAACGCGAGTAAGCGGTGATCGAGGAAATTGTGTACATGCAAGATGGGGACACGCTTGAAGGTTAGTAACACATATTAAAACTTTATTAACGGTTATCATCGTTATAAGGTGCAACATGGACAGGTATTGTGTATAATTGTATAGTGAAGTGGTTTATAGGAATGCTGTCTTGTATAGGAAATCTTCACCCTTTGACGTGCATATATACAGGGGTTGGACAATGAAACTGAAACACCTGTCATTTTAGTGTGGGAGGTTTCATGGCTAAATTGGACCAGTCTGGTGGCCAATCTTCATTAATTGCACATTGCACCAGTAAGAGCAGAGTGTGAAGGTTCAATTAGCAGGGTAAGAGCACAGTTTTGCTCAAAATATTGCAATGCACACAACATTATGGGTGACATACCAGAGTTCAAAAGAGGACAAATTGTTGGTGCACGTCTTGCTGGCGCATCTGTGACCAAGACAGCAAGTCTTTGTGATGTATCAAGAGCCACGGTATCCAGGGTAATGTCAGCATACCACCAAGAAGGACAAACCACATCCAACAGGATTAACTGTGGACGCAAGAGGAAGCTGTCTGAAAGGGATGTTCTGGTGCTAACCCGTATTGTATCCAAAAAAACATAAAACCACGGCTGCCCAAATCACGGCAGAATTAAATGTGCACCTCAACTCTCCTGTTTCCACCAGAACTGTCCGTCGGGAGCTCCACAGGGTCAATATACACGGCCGGGCTGCTATAGCCAAACCTTTGGTCACTCGTGCCAATGCCAAACGTCGGTTTCAATGGTGCAAGGAGCGCAAATCTTGGGCTGTGGACAATGTGAAACATGTATTGTTCTCTGATGAGTCCACCTTTACTGTTTTCCCCACATCCGGGAGAGTTACGGTGTGGAGAAGCCCCAAAGAAGCGTACCACCCAGACTGTTGCATGCCCAGAGTGAAGCATGGGGGTGGATCAGTGATGGTTTGGGCTGCCATATCATGGCATTCCCTTGGCCCAATACTTGTGCTAGATGGGCGCGTCACTGCCAAGGACTACCGAACCATTCTGGAGGACCATGTGCATCCAATGGTTCAAACATTGTATCCTGAAGGCGGTGCCGTGTATCAGGATGACAATGCACCAATACACACAGCAAGACTGGTGAAAGATTGGTTTGATGAACATGAAAGTGAAGTTGAACATCTCCCATGGCCTGCACAGTCACCAGATCTAAATATTATTGAGCCACTTTGGGGTGTTTTGGAGAAGCGAGTCAGGAAACGTTTTCCTCCACCAGCATCACGTAGTGACCTGGCCACTATCCTGCAAGAAGAATGGCTTAAAATCCCTCTGACCACTGTGCAGGACTTGTATATGTCATTTCCAAGACGAATTGACGCTGTATTGGCCGCAAAAGGAGGCCCTACACCATACTAATAAATTATTGTGGTCTAAAACCA
This sequence comes from Trichomycterus rosablanca, assembly GCF_030014385.1. Lineage (NCBI taxonomy): Eukaryota > Metazoa > Chordata > Actinopteri > Siluriformes > Trichomycteridae > Trichomycterus > Trichomycterus rosablanca. The sequence goes on from NC_086005.1 coordinate 7,732,729, forward strand.
GGTGTTTCAGTTTCATTGTCCAACCCCTGTATATATACAGTATATAGTTGATGTCTGTTAGCTAGGCTTCAGTTTAGACTGCCACTCTAGTCTGCCCTGTTTCTGTCACTAGTAAAACTGCTTTACATTTACAGCATTTATCTTACGCTTTTTATTCAAAGCGACTTACAATTATGAGTGATACAATTTTAGCAATTGAGTGTTAAGGGCCTTGCTCAGGGACCCAACTGTGGTGATGGTGGGGCTTTAACCGGTGTTCTGTCGATTTATCCCATCATCGAGATGTCCTACCGAGCATGCGCACATCCGTTTTGACGCGTGAAACGCCTATAATTTCGTGCTATAATAACATATACATATATCGAGATGTGCTACCTATAGTGTATTATAACATATAGATCTATCGAAATGTGCTACCAAAGTGATAAGATTCACATCCATCAAGATGTGCTACCACTACTTATAATAAGAAACATATCTATCGAGATGTTTTACCTATAGTTTATCACAAGATACATATCTATCAAGATGTATTACCTATAGTTTATAAAAAGATAGAGATCCATCGAGAAATGCTATCTATAGTTTATACTAAGATACAGATCTCTCGAGATGTGCTGTCTCTAGTCTAGTTTTAATAACAATAAATCGATAAAACTTACAAATATTTACTATATCTATAAATCTGCACTATGGTAGGAAATTTCAATAAGGTAGGACAAATCGACAGAACACCGGCAACCCTATGATTAGTAGTCCAGTATCTTAACCACATTAACATTAAACAGTTGATTGTGTTTACTTCATACTCATGATCTTCCCATTTTAATGTAAAACATTATTAAATGTTATAGAAATTAACATGTTTATGTAAAGAAATACGTGATATTGCAACGTGTATTTCTGTAATTTCTTACACCAGGTACAGCTTTCTCATTAAAAAGATAAAGCTGTAGCCTAGTGGTTAAGGTACTGGACTAGTAATCAGAAGGTCACTGGTTCGAGCCCCACCACTGCCAGGTTGCTGCTGTTGGGCCCCTGAGCAAGGCCCTTAACCCTCAATTGCTCAGAATGTATACTGTAACTGTAATGTAAGTCGCTTTGGATAAAGGCATCTGCTAAATGGCGAAAACGTAAATAAAGCTAAGCCCTTGTTACCTTTTCTCTGCATTTGTAATAGTTGTGTATTTTGCAGGTACTTAAAACATTTAAAGCTCTTCATAGAACACGGATCATTGTGTTCAAAGAGGATAACAAAGCTTTGACAGGTAGGTCTTGTAATTTACATTTCCACATTTACATTACATTTTCGCAGTTACTAATTGTATTTCTACCATCAAATCACAATTAAGCTGCTTGTGATTTGCATATGGACCTGATCACCAATTCCATTGTTATGCAATGGACGGTGATTGGTTGTTATGCAAATCGGCTGCATATAAGGTTGGGGTATCCACCACCAGCTCAGACTGAAGAAGTCATTTGGATTGAGTGACGAAACTTATCTCTACAACAAACTTGTGTCCAGATGAACTGATTCAACTTTGTGTACCTGGATTATTGAGCATGCATCAACAAATTAAGCTGCTTCTTAATGTTTTATTGTGGTTGTTTATTTTTATTATTATTATTATTATACACTGCCATCATTGCACATTTGCATTATTATTGGGTACTTTATCACAAACAAATATCACTTACATATCAAGCAGATCTAAGATGACTCAGTTTGTGATCAGATTGCCAACAGTTAATGAGTTCAAGTTAATAGTTGAGCTGTAATTCCCAGACACCAGCAACAAAGCATGCAGATCTTACTGGTCAAATCATCAGATAGATGATTGACCCAGACTGATTGCCACAGGATCCGGGTTTCCTTGTGTTGACCTTGTGGTTTAAACGTACAGACAAACATGAAAAAAATAGAGAGAGAATGTTGCTTTTAAAACAGTGGGACACATATAACAGCAGATTATGAAGAATACAGTTATAATCTTTTCATTTGTTATATTTTTGAAATGTATTCCTTTTGAATGCAGCTGCTAGATTAAAGATCAATGAAGAATTTAGGAAAAACAAGAATGAAACATCAGAGGAAAATATTCAACAGGTATGTACAAATCTTCATTCTGTACTGAAACTGTAAGTGAGATAGCGCAAGATTACTGATTTGACTATGTTCATATATTATTTTGATGTTGATTATTATCTGTCTTTATTTTGAACATTTGAATGGCACCTTTGACCTGATTTCTTCCTGTAGATGATTAAGATGGGCAGAGCTGTTGAGACCATTCTTCGGGAAAACGTTCTACAAGCACAGCATGTTGGAGAAAATAAGCTTGGTGTGTTGACACTTTTATTTCTGACCTGGGCTGGAACAACTGTGGTTGCCCTAAACAGCTTTTGCGCATACCTGCACTGACTGTTGTATGACATTTTTTGTGACCAGTTAATTATAAATAGTGCCTAATTTGAACAACTTGTCTGTTTCTATGTGCAGTACTGAGACCACGTGACAGCCTTCTTCTAGAAAACGTACCTTACTGTGACACGCCCAGAGAAAAAGCATGACCCAGTGGATTTACAGATCCCCCTCAGAATACACCTCAGAAACTTGGACAACTTCTGCAGATGTGCAAGAACCAAGATGTTGATATATAATAGTTAAGGCAGTTGCATTACATTTTGCTAGTTGTACTCAAAAGTTAAACAATGTTTCTTATCTAATTAAGAGTGAAATACTTTTGGTTTATATGCACAATATAATTTAACTTACAGTAAATAGTGGGACAGTACAGTGGTGCAGCATTGGTGTGGGACTCGTACAGCACAAGAGTCCTTGGATCTGGATATGAACCTTACTTTGGTCTGTGATGTTTAACAGATGCTTTTATCTAAAGCATCGTACAGTTTTGACTGAATACAGTGCAAACAATTAAGGATTAAGTGCATTGCTCAGAGGGCCCAGTAGTGGCAATTTAGTGGTGTTTGGGTTTGAACCAGCAAACTGTTCTGTTCTAAACTGCCCCTGTCAAATTCAGATACTTACTGACATATAAGTGACGTATTTCTGCAATATACATTTATTTGTCACTATCTGACAGATTCACAGAAGAGCTGCTACAAATGTAGCACAAGTTAATTCTGTAACTTCTGAGTACAACTGCAACCAAAGTATTTACATTGTAACTTGCATTTAATTGTATATGTAAGTTTATCAGTGTATTTACAGTGTATATTTGTACATATTTTGTTGTAATTGCTTAATAAATGTGTTGATGTGCTGTAAAATATACACAGTGTTAATAGAAAGATCCCAAGAACAAACTGTGAACAAGCCCTAAAACTTCAAATCTTTCATTTGGACCAGTTATAGTATAAGAAAGTAAAAGGTGTGGGGTCAGTGATCCATTTAAATATCGTAAAATAAAAAATAATAATAAAGACTTCTGTTTATATTTTGTACTTCAAGGAAGCAGGGCAACTAAGTATTGAATATTCATACATATAGGTGCTCAGGCGGCATAGTGGTTGGCCAACTGGCCATCTATACAATTGGCTGTGTCCGAGGAGAGGGTGGCTGAAGCCCTGTGATGGATTTGTGACCTGTTTAAGGCATTCTTGCCTTGAACTAGACCTGCCTTAGCTAGATCAGGATTTTAAAAAAGGGGTATATACTGTATAAATAACCAGCATAAATCTCCTTATATTTCAAAAGCATACCAAAATAAAATTGTCTTAATATAATTAATTAATTGATTTAATAGATTAAAGTGCAATGACAAAAATGTGTACTTGCAGGAAAGTGCTATATTATACATGCAGTACTAGGGATGTAACGATACACTCTACCCACGATGCGATGCGATTCACGATACTGGGTTCATGATATGATTTTTTCCCAATTTATTAAACTGAAATTGAAGACAAATTATGTTTCCTTTTATTATTTCTCTTAAAAAAAGAAAATAATATACTGTATTTGTGATTATGTTTTATTTATCTAAATGCCCTTTTATTTTTGAGGTAGGTACAAACTATGCAAAACAATTTTGAATTAAGCCCAATTTGGCTGAAAAACCAAGAATCTGGCAACCAGGCGAGGTGTATAGCCCCAATGCCCTCTGCTGTTTAAAGTGAATATATATAAAGTGGGTTTTCTTCTGGGTACTTTGGTTTCTTCTCACTGTCCAAGAACAGCCACAGACGTCTTGCCTTAAATTGCTCCTATTGCATCCCACCAGGATGAAGCAGATAATATGAATGAATGAATGAATAGTAATCGTTAATAGTAACTTATACTGCTGACTCATCTTTTACGTCAGAGCTTGTTGGTTCGGTGTAATTTCGCAGTAATCATTACGTCATAGACCTTGTGGTTATACTTTTGAGAAGTCAGCAGGGGGCGCTGCTGTCACGTCTGTAAAATTCTAGGTTTCCGTAGAGCTGATGGGAGTGTTCACTGTTCTGTCACAGCTACTCCTGTCTGTTTTAGCCGGCTGCAGTCATTCAGTACCGGTGTCGAGTCCAGATTAGACGCGCTGTGTGTATCGTCGGTTCATATAAATTCCACGTCGCAGTCTGTTCGGCTTTGTTCGTTTTTGTTCGGGTTTGTTCGGGTTTGTTCGGGTTACAGACTGGTCGACTGTGCTCAGGAGAATATCACAGCACAGGTGAGACTGTCGCCTGCGTGTCAGTGAAGAAAGAGACAACGGAACAGCAGCTTCTGGAATAAGAAGCCGCCCAGATCAGTAAGGAAGCTGTTTTTATATTTATTTTAATAAGAATAAAGGTACAAGATGTTCGTTTGTCCTGTTAGCGGGTCCGTTGATTGTTTACCGACGTGTCAGCAACAGCGTCATTCATGAAGCATTATAGAGCATCATTAGGATTTAGTTTAATCTACTTAAACATAGACACACCTGCCAAGGTTTATTGATTGAAATAACAACCAGCATATTGGTGCCAGTGTTTTGCCACCAGTTCTTTTTTTAATCTGCTATGGGGTTGAATTATACCAACCTAACAAAACCCACACACCTAATTCTCTGCATGTCTTGACTCTTAGTGCATGTCATCTTTAACGTCATGTTTTACACACTGGTTACATTCATGACATAAACACAAGGTTCATCAGTTTACAAGTTCAATGTCAAACACAGTCATGGACAATTTTGTATCTCCAATTCATCTCACTTGCATGTCTTTGGACTGTGGGAGGAAACCGGAGCTCCAGGAGGAAACCCACGCAGACACGGGGAGAACATGCAAACTCTACACAGAAAGGACCCAGACCTCCCCACCTGGGGATTGAACCCAGGACTTTTTTTGCTGTGAGGTGACATTGCTACCCACTGAGCTACTGTGCTTCCCCAGTGCATTGTTTGTTGTTTGGATTTTAACCTCATGTTTTACACTTTGGTTACATTCATGACTGGAACGGTAGTTACTCATTACACACAAGATTCATCAGTTCACAAGGTTATATCAAACACAGTCATGGACAATTTAGTATCTCCAATTCACCTCACTTGCATGTCTTTGGACTGTGGGAGGAAACCAGAGCACCCAAAGGAAACCCACGCAGACACGAGGAGAACATGCAAACTCCACACAGAAAGGACCTTGACCGTCCCACCTGGGGATCAAACCCAGGACCTTCTTGCCGACCCCAGTGCATGCAATAAGATTAAAAACTATATACACCCAATTGTCCAGCACTAGATGTGAGACCGCCCAGTTTTTAAATGACTTCATTTATCCATTCACCCATTCGTTTAGCTAAAGTAATACCTTTATATTGATCAGGTTAATGGTGGATTTGGATTCTTGCCTATTAATGCGGAGTGCTAGGTGGGATGAATATCAACTAACAGGTTTTTTTCAGTAATGGTCATTGTATTTAGAAAACCAAAGCACAAGGTGGGAATAGAAACTATGGAATAGAATACAGAATATACAGGGTCTGTTTTGCCAGGGTTTCACACGCTCACTTATTTACATTGACTCACACCTAACATAGCAAATATGTATATGGCGAGGGACAACATGCAAAACTCCACACAGACACTGAAGATAAGGATTAAAGGCAGGTCCCACTGTGCCACCATATCACTTTGCCATTCCTAGTGTCAAGAAAGAAAAGTTCTCAAGTGGTGGTCTAATGCACTTGCCCAACATCACTGAGAGCTTGAACTCTCGACTATCAACCAGGAAGGTCTAACGAAACAGTCTAACAAAACACAGTGCGCTATGCCTGAGGGAGGGTGGTCGATAGGGGTCGTCTTTGCCACTGTAAATGTGATTTCTCTTGGCTGGTCGAAGCACCACACACAAGTGGTGGATCATTTACAGAGGGCATAGGGTGACAATATGTGCGATATGAGTCTCCAGAGAAAATAAAGCAGCTAAGGACTGCATGTGTTTTAAAGGATGCACATGCTGGTTTGTGGCTCTTCTTGGTCAAGAAGCAGAGGGGTTTCAAGCAGGAATTTGAAAGGAATAGAGTGTGAGGAAAAGGGGAAACATACAAAAATTAAAAGAAAACATGTTTGCTTGAAAGCCTGAAGCATGCCAGCAGGAATAGTGCTGTAGTATATTGTCTTAATTTACCCTCAGTAAAGTTGATGTTAGTGGATTAATCTTACATGCACATGTACAGGTTTCTCATGCTACCAATATGGCAAAAAATAGCAAGTTGGTGACTCGTGTGGCAAATTGTGCTGTTATTGCATGTCTTTTTTTAGTGGTGTTTTAGCATTTGCTGCAGGTGCTCATTTTTAATCCATGTTAGTATTTCAGTTATACTATTAACTCTGTGTAAAGTTAGAATATGATCACATACCTTAATGCTGATTCCTAATAAAGACAGTGGTGAAATGATTAAAGAAAGTAACAGGGCTAAGTTATTTACATTTACATATGTTGGGTAATTACTGGAAACACTGGGTATTTGTTCTAGATCCAAATACCTTCCTAAAGTAGAAAAAACAATGTTAAATCTTATGGCTGTTATTTGTTAAAATGTGTGTAATAACTAAGGAAAAAACGTGTGTTACAAAAACTAATAAACATCCTTCATTACTGGCTGTCTGGCAACCGTTTTCCACTCCATTCCTCCTAAAAGGTTTATTCATCAGAATGTGTTTGGGTTTGAATCCTCCTGGGCCTGTAACGAATAAAAGTCCAGCTTGTTTTCAGTATTCCTACTTAGTCGTTTGAGTCAAATGGAAAGTCCAGCGTCAAGCAGTCGACACTTCAAGCTCTCAAACTGCACTAAATAAACTGCTTTTGTTTATTTTTGGTGACAGCCTTTCAGTACACAAGTACACCTGCAGTATGATTTACTGAGAGAGAATTCATTTGAGATTCTGCAGCCGCTTTTTATCATCTGTCAGAGTTGCGATACAAAGTCATATCTTGTATGAAGAGCCATGCTAAGCTCCATGTGACTCCCCCACCCCCACTCACATGGGTGCCTGGGCCAGTCCCTGAGATCTCAGCAGAAAGAAACCCCATCTGACCCCATACCTCCCTCAGACATGGCCAGTTGTGTTTGTGTGGACGCTTGGCTAGGTCAGTGGCTCTGTTGAGATTTGATCTTGTGAGTTCAAACATTCTGCAGTGGTGAGCATTAGACCACTGTACAACCCAAGCACACCCTCCTTGTATTTTTAATGAGGGCAAATAATTGCTGAACACAAATCATTTTAATAGTATCAATGCTGGTTTGCTTTAGTATCTCAAAATGAGCTTGCTACTGGATCCATGAGAAATCATTAGAAGCAAACATGACTATGTTGATGCATGTAACTACATTCATACACGTCACTTAAGCATATTGTACTGAGTTTGTTTAGCTAAATTCTTAAGCACAGCATTTTAGTCTAAATATTGTGGCTCAGAGGAAATTTAATTAATTTGGACCCCATATGTTTATTTTTAAAGGATCTAGCTATGTTTAAGACATCCACTGTATGTAATGGTCTGGGATCCTGAATACAAAATGCACATTGGAAATGGGCAAATTTCTGAATTACAGCTTTGAACCTGGGTGGCACGGTGGCTCAGTGGGTAGCACTGTTGCCTCACAGCAAGAAGGTCCTGGGTTTGATCCTTTCTGTGCAGTTTGCATGTTCTCCCTGTGTCTGTGTGGGTTTCCTCCGGGAGCTCCGGTTTCCTCCCACAGTCCAAAAACATGCAGTCAGGTTAATTGGAGACACTGAATTGCCCTATAGGTGAATGGGTGTGTGTGTGTATGTATGTGTGTCTACCCTGCGATGGACTGGCGCACTATCCAGGGTGTTACTTTGTGCCTTGCTCCTATTAAAAAGCTGGGATAGGCTCCAGCACCCCCCGCGGCCATAAATGGATAAGAAAGTGAGTGAGTGAGCTTTGAACCTGCCAACATTAAAATCAGTAATAAACCTCATTTTATTAACTCTGAAATAGATTGCCAGACCCAACTTAACACAACAAAGCTCAAACCTCTTCTTTAAGTTCAGCCGAGTAACTGAACCAGAGCTGTCAGACCTATGGACCCCGGAGCTTAGAACCATACATTAACACCCGGTTGATGTGGTTACATTTGCTTTCATAAAGAGCTGATCATTCTCAGGCCTTTTGATTTCAAACTGAGTGTGAAGTGTGTGTTTTATATCAGCACCTTAGGGGAACAGGGTTATGAGAAATGATCTTTAAACTCCACGGCCACACATCTGGAAACCCATGCTTGTCATGTTGCCCTGGAAAAACACCCAGAGCATTACGTATTCACCGTGTGTCCGTCAAATGAGTAGAAACCCTGACTTCATGCCAAGTGGGGTCTGTACTCTGTAAAGTAACTGAACCTCAAATCAAGAGCCATAACCATCTGCTTTTTCACAAACAGTTCATGATGCTGCTCTAGCTGTTATTTATTTGAAGAATGTTGCTGGAATGAAAACCGCTTTAGGTGAAATTGAAGCAAAATTGACTTAGATTAGATTAGTGTAGTTTGTGGGGGCTGGTATAAACAGAATATAGTAGATGTTAAACCAAGGAAAGTTCTAGTATTCTGGATCATTTTGTGTGCACTCATAATACAGACACAGTGGCATATCGGAGAGTGTTGGTGTCACAAAGCTTATGGGAGCTGGGTTTGGTCTTTACCTCTGATTACTCGGGGCCTGAAATGTAATTTTTTTGAGGTGAGAAATTCCCCCTTAAATGCTTTTAATGTGGTTTGAATGTGTAATTCTTAGAGAGAGACCACAGTGTTTATATATTTGTAGATTTAAAAAACAATAACCATCTGGCTCAAATATATTTCCTTATAAAACCATGTTCTTCATTTGATTTCCCTTCTTTTAGGTGCTTTATGTTAAACTATATTCTCACCTGGAAACACTGGGCATGACGCAGGAAAAACACTGTTCCATTTCCCTCCGACACGTGGGCAGCAGCCGTATGCATTTTGTCACCTACACTTTGACGAGTGCAATGCGGATCAGCACTGTGTACAGAGAGACACACCTTTTAATATCCCACCCCTATCTGAACAACAGGCCAATCGTTGTTTATATGGCCGTTCAGCCCAGCCGGCAGACAGAGCTGAAACTCGATTCGATGTATTTGAGATCCCAGCTCTGGTTCCAGCGCGGCCACTGTGCCATTTCTTTACTGGTTCATGCTTTAAAAGCATGCTCATTTATCTGCTGGGATGTTCTTGTGAAGACACGCCTTATCCAGGGTGTTCCTGCCTCATGCCCAATGTTTTCCCGATGGAACCGGACACCCTCAACCCTTAATATGACTAATTATTAGCTAATTTTTGTAACATTTTCATTGTACCTCTTCTTATTTACTGTCAGAGATTTTTTAAATGTTCTTCTACTTCACAATTGATTTGTCTTGTTTAACCAAAATATTGGAATTTTTCTTGTGCAGAACACAGCCAAAGCTGTACAGATGTACAGAAGCTTTTGTCAGCAGTCTTTCGTTGCATAAGGGTTTTACGTAAAAACATGAAGTAAGGACCCAAAGAACTCCTTAAATCATCAAAAACATGGCCATGGTGGTCACTTCCTATAACAGACAGCACGTAATCCACCAATTACTGGTAACACTTTTAGTTTCTGGTTTCCCTGGTAATGCATTCCTCACTTAATGAATATTTGCCTTTTAGGTCAGCCAAGCTGAATCTGCAGATAGTTGGAATAGCTTCTGTAATGAAACTGAATTGAGACATTTGCTTTCTCCTCATTACACCATCATAATGCTTGAGCCGTAAAGCTTAGCCAGTTCAGATTTCAGTAAGAGTGGATTGAGACAGGACTTTTTTAGTCAGTTATGGACTCCTGGAAAGATTTATTATATTATATCAAGGATAGCATAATATGGGCCGCTCAGGTGGTGCAGCGGTAAAAACACATGCTAGAACACCAGAGCTGGGATCTCGAATACATCATATTGAATCTCAGCTCTGCCTGCCGGATAAGGCTGAGTAGCCACATGAACAACGATTGGCCTGTTGTTCAGATATGGGCGGGACTAACCCGGATGGGGTCTCTCTTTCATGACTGGTGCAATTACGACCTCTGCTGGCTGATTGATGGCGCCTGCACAGAGATGAGAAAAGAGTGCTCTCAGGGTGTGTCTCTCCGTACACAACGCTGAGCTGCACTGCACTCGTCATAGTGTAGGTGATAAGATGCATACGGCATGCTGCCCACGTGTCGTAGGCGGCGTGGGTTAGCTTTGTTCTCCTCAATCAGAGCAGGGATTGGCATTGGTGAAGAGGAAGCGTGGCGCAATCAGGCAATTGGACGTCCTAAACGGGAGAAAAAGGGGGTGAAAATGCATAAATAAAATTTTAAAAAAGGATAGCATAATCTGCTTAGTACAGAAGTGTATTGCTGATATTTTGAGGAGCCAAAGTCCAGCATAGCTTGTGTTTTTTTTTTTTTTTTTATTAAGTCACAATGTTGTCAAACAACTTATTGTTATTAAACAAATAATTTAATTTGGTTTAAGCAAGGACATCATTATAAGAAATCCTAAACATACACCATATGCAAACCTTCAGGTTGCCATATGATGTAGCAGGAGCAGCAGTTTAAAAAGACACAGTGGCTGGCTTTATATTTCTTAAAATATCCCTCATCCTTTCAGATTAGTAACTATATTAAAATAGGGGAATGTAGTGTTAATTGGCACACATGAAATGACTACATTTTTTATTACTACATTGGGATCAAACTGGTTAAAAACAAATGAAACACATAAGACATAACATTTAGTAATGGGAAACCCCCTACAACGTTGCATGCAGCAGACTGGCAAATCTGTAGTCCCGGTGGTATCTGTGGTTGATCTTGTGCAAGCTGCAGTGAAGAAAAACTGCACTGAAAGATGCACGGCTTGTTTTGCATTGACAGTTACAGATTAAGAATTCTCTCTACAGTGCAACGTCGACCCCTCGGAGCCAGGCACCATTTCATCATAAATCACACATAGTATTCACAGTACATCATAATAAAAAATGCTATAGGGGCTCTAAATAAGCCGTCTGGGGAACAGAGATGTTTTCTGTAACACTTATCACACATGACCAAGATCTGGAACGTGATAGAAGTTCGAGGAAGCAGGTCAACGAGAGACTTAAGCTCAAGGAATGTTTTGTTCTTTCAGTCAGGTCCTTGTTGTTTGTTCAAACGCTGGCAGCATTCGTAAACCACATGCGCTCACTTTTGTCATTGAAATGCATTGAGGTCAAAAGAACGGAAGGTTGTTACTCTGCTTACAGTAATACAAAAGCTTTATCTGAACCTTGCATGCATTTAATAATAAAAACTAAATGAATAAAACATGAATAAAACATTTCTTGTGACCCTTAAATAGTTACAAGCATTGTGAAGACACTGTGCAAGGTGCCTAAGCACAGATTGCTATTGTCAGGTTTGTTACAGTAATGTACGAAACAACTTAACACTTGACTGAAAAGTTAAGACAATTTTAGTGACGTTAAATGTTGGACGTAAAAGTCCTGGGGTGTCAGACTTAGGTGCTTTTATACTATTAGGAAAGTTAGGAAACACCCCAGACAGGTCGCCAGTCCATCACAGGGCAGATACACACACATTTACATACACACTTACACTTAGGGCTATTCTAGACTTTTAGGAGGAAACCAGAGAACCAGGAGGAAACCCATGCTGACACAGGGAGAATATGCTGGGCCAGGGAATCGAACCCCAGTCCTTTTTGCTGTGAGGCGACAGCGCTATCATGCCACCGTGTCACCACATTAAAGAAACAATGTTGTTAATTAAAAAAATAACAATCAGCTACAAGTTATCATTACATGTTTAAATAGTAAATAATTTTATTTCTATATCTATTAATATAATAGCCACTACATTCAGTCTGCTTTATCAGCAGCACTTTCATTATTTACTTATATTGTTTCTATCCTGCTAATGCTTTCCCTGTGTAAAGACTATGGCAGTTGTATGCAGCCATTTGTACAAAGCCCCACATCCACTTGGCCTAAACTAAACAAGTTTTTGGTTAAGTACAAATGTATAGTTCCTGCAAGGAAAGGACTAGCATGGCTATAAAGTCACCAAAAATGTAATGGAAGGTTTTTGCTGCATGGCGCATAAGTAACGGACACTATATTAAATGTTGTTTACATAAAACTTACAGATTCAGTGGTATTCCTTTATAGGAGGTAAAGATGAATAATAGATTACTGGGAGAATGTAAGCACTGTACAGACCTCCAAGGACATTTAATTGGACAGTAGGCTAATTCCTCATATATTCAATGTGAAGAATTAATTTCTAAAGTTCAGGACAGTTTTGTTTAATATTAAATGGTTAAAAAGCACTTAATACAAGGGTAGACTGTAGGAAAGTATTTGGGGTGTAGCCTGCACTTTTGATTGAACTCACTACCACATTTCTCCAGATGTGTATTCATATATAGAGATCAAGTCTGGCTCAGAGACTAGCAGATAAGATAAAATCGGCCTCCTTTTAGTATTATAGAACAAAAACTTTACAATGGGTTTCAGCATAAAAGCTGTTGTTGATTGACAAGGAGAAAAATGTCTTCTGTTTTCTGAGTTGATAATTGTTGAATAACAGTTATGATGACTTTTAAAAGTGATTACGATTAAGGTTTCTGAATATTCTTGATGTAATTGCAAATATGCTGTCAGTTGCCTTTTACTCAGCAGTGGCTTCCATTATAAAGGCCTGATTTATGAAGTGCTTCAGAAATGCTTGTCCGTCCAACAGGTCCTCCTATCTTTGCACAGAACTTCTGGAGCTCTTTTAGACTAATAGTTTGGTCCCATCTTGCACGCCTGCCTAATTTGGCTGGATAGCCAAACTTAGGAAAGGTTAAAGATTGTCCCAATCTTTTTCCATTTAAAAATGATTGAGACCACTTTGGTCCTGGGAACACTTAAGTCTTATGTACTGTTTTATATCCTTGTCCTGATTTATTCCCTGCCACAGTTTGTGGAGCTCCACAGTAAATTCTGTGAACTTTATGACCTGGTATTTGTTCTGACAATGCAGTGTAAATTGTGGGCCCTCGAAGACCCTCGTGTCCAGTCTGTTTAAATTGCAATGGGTGGACTCCAGTTGTGTTCTAGACACATCTCAAGGATAATAAGAGCAAACAGGATGCACCTGACCACAATTTGGAGTCCCAAAAACTTTTTGAATCCACTGTATATCTCTGTGGACATGAAAATGTTCTGACTCCATTATGTTTTCTCAAGTGATGCTGACCCTCAAAAAGTATAACAATATTAGTGTAGCCCCTGGCATGATAAGCAGATAGATTTTGGATGCAGTCCAACTGCTTTAAGATCACACACATGCTGCAAATAGATGGTAACCCTGGAAATAGTTTGGCTTTAACATCATGTAACAATGAGCAAAATGATGTGGGTTTAGATTTCAGCATTATGAGTTTTGGACTGTATGTTGAAAATACACACTATAAAACATCTCGTGTGTAATCTTATATGGGTGTGTAGTTGCAGAAATTATTATTGCTGTTTGGGGAACTGTATCTGTGTTACACAGTGATGCTATTTTGCTATTTTTTATTTCTTTGTTCCACTTCCCTGTTTGCCTTGAACAGAGTGCTTAACTTGGCAGTTGCAAAAGTTTCTTGGGGAAGCTGAGGGTAACAGAGCATGAAGTTTGCACAATAAAAAGGCATTTTATACACTGCAGGCAAATACTTAAGTCTGGACTTTTTTCATTTCTGTCTTGTATTCAGTATTGTACATATTAGGGATGTTTATGATCAACCAATAACTAACAAAGAAGTCATTTTTGACACTGTTGGTTGAAAACAGTTGCTAAGTAGTACACGTACAGTAAAGATAGACAACTATAGAGCAAAGAGAAATCAGACATCAAAATGAGCTGGTTGGTTGTTTAATTTTTAGCCATGGCTATTAATAGAAAGTGGCCCCCCTTTCTCGGCTAAATTCACTCTTTAGGGAAGGCCTTCCACATGTTTCCTGTCAGTGTTTATGATGTCACTCACTTTACTGATTCTTTATTTTATCTAGTAGGAAAATAAAAAAGTAGGTGCCATATGGTCACAACAGGCTTCCATCTAAAGACGTGGTCTGAAAAGAATGCTGCATTAACAAAAATGCCAGGTTTGTAATCAAGGTTTGGAGGCAATTAACTTCTTTATAAGCAATAACAGGGCCAAATGTTTAAATTCATTACATCCCTTAGAAGGAATTGTTATTGTAGTTTCACTACAAGCAGAAACAAGACTTTCTGACATTCTGACAAATACTGGAAAATAACATTTACTTTGGAATTCAGGAGCTTAATGTAATAATGTTACACAGCGTTCAAAGTTATGAACGTCAAATCCATTTAGGAATGTTAGTTATTGTAGGAATCCTCTCAGTGCTGTAGGTTTGCACGCTGCTTACCAGGAATGCTTCTGCTTAACATAATGTAAACTCTGTGTTGTGACTCATGGCTGCTTTCTAATAGAGGTGTCATGGCGTGTCTTTACTGTATGAATCCTGAGCATTTCTATAGTTGATGGAAAAAGTGGAATGGAGTGAAAGTGGACCTGTATTTTAGCATGAATTATGTATAAATCCATCTTTTTATACAAATACTTGACATTTGGAGAGGCTCAGAGGCTCTAGTATGGTCTGTGAATGATGTATCAAGGTGTTTAATAACGTAATAAAAATTATGATTGTTTGCTTTTTAAGTTGGATATGCTTTGTCAACACTAACAGTAGTCAGTTACACTAGCTCACAGGTGCTGGGAGCCGGGTTTCAAATCCATAGCAGGGCGTCCATATCCAGACATGATAGACTATGTCTTGGGGTTCTGCACTGCACCAAGTGATCCTGGAAAAACCATACCCACTGTGACTTTGACCAGGATAAACAGTGGTAGAATATGAAAACAAAATGATAAAGATGAATAATGATTAGATCTAGTAATTGATGCAGAAATCCAGGTCACAAATAATTGCAGACATTTTCACACCCTGTGCAGCAGTTACAATGTGTCACCCATTTGTATGGAAATTTTGAGTTGACGCTCCCTCCAAAACCCATTTTAAAACAGTGAGAGGTAAAGGATGGGAAGAATGGAAATTGTGGGTCTATTGTGATGTCTTACAAACCCCTTTCTCAATGGTTGTGGCTGCTGTGGCAACAAGACTTGGGGTTGAGGACTTGAGGGCTGATCTCCAGCAACAAGGCAGGCAGTTTTCCCATTTGGTGTTGTGGCAAGTAAATCTGGCAAAAGAAAGAACTACATTGTTCCTGATAAATGATATGTGATCATGCCTGATTATTTTTGCTGACCTGTAATTTTCCTCAGCTCTTTATGATAACTGTAATGGTTGCTAAATTATGGGGTCTTATAGGAAAGTTCTTTGGAGCAGGGACAGAAAATCAACTCGTAGTAAAGTTCTGTATGCTTTGTAAGATAAGATCATTGTGTGTGTATTTTTTTAAATCAAGTCTAAGAGTTTAATTTGGGTTAGCTCTATTAATGCTGTCATTTTGCTGGCGTCATTATGCAAGCTGTTCAAGTTGAGGACAGAACTGCTTACGTCTACCTACGTCATGGTTCTGCTGAACGGTGTGCTGGAGGATGATGGTCAAGGGGTGGGACTGGGGGTATGGCTTATTTGGGAATCATGCAGGAGTGTAGTGTTGGATTGGGGGTTAGTGATGGAGCAAGTAAATGCTGCTTGGTCACTGATCCGTGACTGAGTGAAGGACAAAGACCTCCTGCAGAGTGGAGTGCACTCGGAGCACTGTGCTCCTTAGCCCCGTCACACACTGGTTGCATGCAACCTGCTGGTCTATACTACCGTATCAGCAATGGGTGAGTTGCCAAAATATTATTTTGATTCTGTTGTTTGTTTGTTTTTTATTTGAGCTTCTTTCATTAATTTAATTTTGCTCTTTGATTGGTCAGTTGTTTCTTGTTCTGAGAAATTTCAGATAAAACTATGTTTGGTATTGGCATTGTTTGGTATAGTCTGTGCAGAGCTTCTTATAAGGGTATGCGTTCTCATTTTCTCACTTTCATTTCTTCACACTTGTCTTACTCAGCACTGGTTGCACTTGCCTCTGGTCTCTTGTACTGCAGATCTTGTGGAAAATCTCTTTTTCACTCGACCTGCTTTTTAAAACTGATTCACCGCTAATGAGGCTTTTTCTGCAAACATCCCTGCACATCAGTTCTGACATCCAGCCCAGGAAAACGCTTCCCTCTGCTCTTTCTTCAGAGGCAATTTAGCGCTAGTCCTAACAGTAATGTGTCATGGGAGGGTCAGCCATTCATGCCCTGAGCGATGAACTGTCTTTCTTTACTCCCACATGGACAATGAATTTAGACTTGGGGACCTTTTGTAAGATGATGGAAAGGATTGCTGTGCATTTAAAGAGCATGCAATAGATTGTCTTGTTGATTAGTCTCTACTGGTGGGAAAATATCTAAGTTAAGTTTCTAAGTTTCTTAGATTGTATTTGCCATAATTGTAAGTTGTGTTGAATGAAGGTGTCTAACAAACGCCCCAATGTGAATGTGTTATGAGAATAACTGTGAAAGTTTTTGTTAAAATAACTAATAATAAATATAAAATGCTATTTTTTCATTGGCATTGATGGCACTGAGCAGCCACTTTTATTTAATACGACTTACAATTGCAACTGAACACAATCCAAGCAATGGAGTGCTATTGGCCTTGCTCAAGGGCCAAACAGTGGCAACTTGGCAAATGCAGGCCTCTAACCAACGACATTCGGATTACTAATCCAGTACCTGAGCTTCCACTGTCCTAACATGTTTGATAAGTAACAAACATAAAATAATAATGTTAAATAAATTAAAGTTTAATATGAACATTTATGTTAAGACGTTTCTGTTAGCTCCAGTCTTAAGCTGCATTAGAATGGTTGAAAGTTGCACAGTTCCAACAGGCCAGTTCTTCTTTCATACCCATCCAAAGCTTCAGTATCTTTCAGATTTTTTCCAGGTTATTCTAGGAAAGAGATTAAAAAGAAAGAAGAAATCAGTCACAGTCACATCAACAGAGTAATCTAAGGAGCGGCTAATTTTAGCAGAGGATGGAGTTCAGGGAGCTCAACAACTCATTTCCATACATATTTGGCACACATGTCTGAAGCTGAGCTCTGTCGACAAAGCCTCTCTTCTAAGTCCAGGATGTGAGATGTGACAGTACAGGACGGCCTTTGGTTAGATGAATGGCACATCTGACGCCTAGTAGAAGTAGACGGATGTTGGATTTCCTGTAAAATAAAATTTGGGTACAGAGTCTATCAATGTAGTGTGTGTGAAATAGTCATTTGTTTTCATTTTCCAAATAATTAATAGAGAACTCATTTCTAAGTGCATTAAGCTGGTTTGGTAGAATGTTTAAATGTAATATATTATCTGTGGAGCCCTTACATCATTATTCATTGTATAAATAATGTCTAACCCAAGATCCTATATCTGTGAGGCACCAACACTAATAAATGGGTCTTCCTCAGGTACTTCAGTTTCCTTACTGGTAGGTGAATAGGCTAATCGGAGTTTCCCATAAATATGGATGGGTGTGGGTGAGAGTGTTATTCCCTGCAATAGACTAGCACACTGCCCACCCAGTGTTTCTGGAAATGTTAGATCCCCACTGTGATTGTGACCAGTATGAAGTGGTTACCTAAACTAAATGGAAGTCTGTACTATCAGAATTGTGTTGTTTGGGCTTGCCAAACAACTCCCTTTTAAGTCACAACTCCCTTGTGAGAACTTGCTGCTTCAGAAGTCTACAAGATTTGTCCCCCACATCTGCAGCTATAATGAAATTCACACTACATAGTTTATGTTCCAGCCAGCACTTT
This sequence comes from Trichomycterus rosablanca, assembly GCF_030014385.1. Taxonomy (NCBI): domain Eukaryota; kingdom Metazoa; phylum Chordata; class Actinopteri; order Siluriformes; family Trichomycteridae; genus Trichomycterus; species Trichomycterus rosablanca. The sequence continues at coordinate 7,751,148 of NC_086005.1, forward strand.
CATACAATTGCATAAATCAAAGCATGTCGGCTTAGATCTTGCTAGTGGCAATTACAGAACACATCTGTGGGATGGAGCAGAAGTGGAGGTACCAGAAGTGACTCAGACGGTGACGCCTCAGACCCAGCTTGATTCCAGTTACAGTAGGTCACTTGGGCAGTAACTAAGGTCATTGAAGGGAAAGGCAAAAGAATGACACTTACATTCAAACTAAAAAAAAAGGACATTTTTTACAAGGTAGGTGTGGGTTGCACCTGCTTTGGGCTTAAAAAGCTCTTTTGGAGCGCTTTGGTTTGTGACACCTGCATTGGCCTCTGTGTGAAGTATACAGCATTAATGGCTAGAATTCCACACTATGAACAGTAATGACTTCCAAGTTCCACAATGGGTTTTTTGACTGGAGAATAGTTTCCTGCTGAATACTTCTTATGTGGCTGGTGTCAAAGTGGAGTAAAAAGGCATGCTGGGATAGCTTCAGCTGTGGTTACCATTAGGATTTACCATTGGACTTGGTAACAAAGTCAAGTTAGTGTGTTATTAGAGTGTTATTAGGCCTCAGTACTGGTGTTTGCATGATCATTGCATTTGATAGCATATGTGTGTTCATATTGTGTTCATATACATTATACACAATATGGATCCGAGGTTGTGGAGATTTGACCATGGGATTAGAAATAAAGTAGGTCTGCGTTTGCTTCTGTAATAGTCTTCTCTTATCTGGGAAGGCTCTTATTAGATTCTAAAGAGAATCTTTTATCTCATTACAGCGATTTGGTTTCATTCAGTCATTAAGTGGTATTGCTGTCTGGCATTATGTTAGGGAAAAGATTCACATCAAAGTCAGTGTTCCAGAGTAGTGTGGATGCTGAATAGAGCTAATGTCAGTGTATTTCTTGCAGACTTAGTCTGTGGGCTTGAGTGGCCCATCATTTTGCGGCAGAGGTGTTGTTGCTCCAAGAAGCTTAACCATTTTTTTGGAAAGATAACTTTGAGTGGCAATGTTACATTAAAATAATTGAGCTCTTTTGTATATATATAAAGATTACATGACTGCAGGCTCAAGATTCAAAATGCTTTTATTGTCATTTCAGCTATATAGAAGTGGATGTTGAAATAAAACAAGGTTCTCTAATGGCCGTGGTGCAAAAAGTACAATATACACAGTGCAGATAAAAACAGTGTAATAAATACAAAGAAGTACAATAAATACGAGTGAGATTTTTTATGTAAAAAAGAGACAGGAAAGACACTACGGGACCAAGAGACAAGTGTGTTCTTAGACAGTACACAGTACCGAATAAATGTCAGCTGAGGAAAAAGAATATACAACACATTTTGATATATCAGTAACAGTAAACGGTTCAGACTTAATTTCATGCTTCTGTTAAATATTGTACAGAATATTGTGTCCATATTGGCTGAACTCACTAGTTAACAAAGGTTTCATATTGCATCATGTAATATATAATTTTGATTTCAATATGGAATAATGATTCTTAAGTTAGAATCTCACTGGATCCAGATCCAGATCAGATGGTGTTTCATGTGTCCACCAGTACCCTGGCCTGGCCTGTTGTCCCCTGGCACTGTGTTATTGCAGTCAGTGAGGAACTGTAATGGTAAAGCTGACTGTTCTGACATCTAATGAGCCTTTTAGGTCAAGACAGCTCAATACAAACCCTTGTCACTTGTGTATGTGGCTGCCATGGCCCAAATCCAGCCAGTTCTAAATAGCCTGCTGTTTGCTCTGAATGGGCTCCTGTTTTCCAGGGCAGCAGCCTCTTGAAGTCTTGCACAAAAGTACATATTAGTATAATTGCACAGTAATGAGCAACAACACTAATTTCCCTTCAAAGCAGGATACGTAACCAGCTATTAATTAGCTCTGGTGTTGTAAAAGCAAAAGCTGGCTTTAGGATTTAAATCTTCTCAGTTTACAATAATAAACTGTCCCACTTGACTTATTTGTTACATATGTGCTGAACTTTTATGGCATTTCTGAGTGCATCTGATGTCCAGATTGTAGCTGTGTAAACTATTCATGTTTTGTACATTTGTTTTACAGATCTGAGCAGTTTAACATTGAAAGCCACCAAAGAGAGTCTCCCTGTGTAAGGATAAGGATCTCTCCCCTCTCAGGTTCTCTGCCTGGACAGCCCTCCACAACCTCCATCTGAGCAGTCATCATCTACTGGGTCCGGCCAGCTGTGCTTACCGTCCTCATTACAGGCTTTTTCTCACCTTTAACCCTGCAAACGCTGGCACAGCGGCACTTTAGGATTGGTAGTCATGAGTGAATTCTGGTTGTGCTTTAACTGCTGCATCGCTGAACAGCCACAGCCGGTAAGTCTCTCACTCTTCATCTCAAGAGACCCATTCAAAACCACAGGAAACAGGAAGTGATCACTGCTTATTGAGCAGCACCTGTGCTGATTTAGTACAGGGCTTCTATTCACGCAATGATGTTTGTGATTTTGTTGTTTTGTAAGGGTGCTGCTTCTGTTGTTTTCTGTTAAAGGAAATATGGGCAGGTGGCGAGCTTACCTTGTTTGTTAGTTGCTGTTTGGGTAGTATTATTTCAGGCAGCGGCCTTAACTCAGTGTGTAAATGCTATCACCAGGCCTCTTCAGGGAAAGATAATGTGACAACACATAATGCCACAGTTTGTCTCCACTTGCCTCTGTAGCTTTACTACAGATAAGATTTTGTATAAATGCCACACTGCATAGCAGTCACTGCATAGCTTAAAATAACTAGAACTTATCTACAAAATCCAGTCAATCTAAGCTGGGTGTTTAGCTCCACTCAGGTATGGTCTTAGCTTGTGTATTTTGTACATTTATGTATTTTGTCATGTTTATGAGGCATAAGTTTATGAAACATAGTCATCTACAAAGACTCTGCCCAGGAGCTGAACAATGACCATTAACCATTATTTTCTTCAAAATGTACAAAATTCCCAAATAGCATGTTTAAAACATTAAACCAAATTAAATGCTGCAGGAATACAACAGATATGGGCAACTTAAACACCTGAGTGACTTTAATAAAGGTTAAATTATTATAGCCAGATAACTGGGTTGAAGTATAACAGGAAGTGGTGCTCAGAGACAGCCATGGTGAGTACCCACTGACAGTGGTCCAAGGAGGGACAAAGCACAAACTGCTGACAGGTTGTTGGGTGGCAAAGTCTTATAAATGCCAGAACACATTAAGGCCATGGCATGTCTGATCTACTGTGGCTCAAATTGCAGATAATTTTAATACTGGTGATAAACCTTCTGTGTAGGGGCTGTATAGCCGCAGGCCAAAGTGCCCACGCTAACTCCTGCCCAAAAGCACCTACAACAGACATGCAGGCGTCAAAACTGGACCTCAAAACAATACAAGAAGGTTGACTGGTCCAACAAATGGTCCACCTGTTGGCTCCAAGATCATGCAGAACAGCCAGACTCGTGCATATCAGTTATTCATGGAAGAGATGGTACCAGGGTGCACTGTAGTACAATCCACTTTGCTGCATACACATTCAACATCTGGGTGGGTCAAAACTGTTTATTTTTTATTTGTATTTGCATCAAATATAACTGATAATGGAACACTTTAGTTATACACTAACTGTTCCCAGCCTGAACAGTTTCTGGTCTAAATGGTATACATCCCAAAATCTCTTCCCTGTCTGGTGCTCTGTATATAGCGACTATTGGGAGGAGATGAGCTTAGCCATTCTAGACCTTTTATGGCCAAAGCATGCAAAGAATCTGGCACGTTCACTAGCTTCATAATCAACTTCTTGGCAACCCTACAGTAAAAGGCATGGCTGCACAAAGTTCAAATGGCTTAACAAATTATGTTGGTATATTTAATAGTAGCACTAATTAGCATATGCTGGCCTTTTGACCTTTGTGGACTGACATATTTGTGAACCTCTAAGATAAGCAGGTGGCTAAGTTCAATAATCAATTACTTTTAAACTTTCAGAGTTCAAGCTGTATTTTGACCTCTTTGGGGGACCTTTCGTATACATTTTGCAAAGTATTGTATTCGACTCATCTTATTAGTGAGTTCAGCTACTTCATTCACATGCACTGCTAACAGGTGCATAAAATCAACCATTTAACTATAAAATGTCCAGACAAACCTAAACAAACACTGGCAGTAGAATGGAACAAATTTGTAATTAAGAGCCCAGTGACTTTTAAAAAGGGACACTAAGTCATTGGATACTAAGTCAACAAAGTCTTTTCCTGCTAGAGCTGCTTGGTTAACTACCTGCTCTGTAATTGTGAATAAAAAGGTCTACGAACAACAGCTCAACTGAACGATATAGTTATTGATTTAAAGACTTAATGTCCAGTTTCTGACTTGCTTTTGGAAGTTACTGTTAGTCATAAGCTTACTCACACTTGAACATCTGGCAGTTTGATAGACAGATCTCTGATTTTTGGACTCCAGGGGAACACTACTGTTGCCTACGATAGTGTGGAACAGTTTGGTGGACAAATGTTAATCTTGCGCTGTTTGTGATGGTTTGGCTGACTCTTTAGCTCTATGAAGGAAAATCCTATTGTTACAGCGTTTGTTTATTATTAGGATTTTAACGTCATGTTTACACTTTGGTTACATTCATGACAGGAACGGTAGTTACTCATTACACAAGGTTCATCAGTTCACAAGGTTATATCGAACACAGTCATGGACAATTTAGTGTCTTCAATTCACCTCACTTGCATGTCTTTGGACTGTGGGAGGAAACCGGAGCACCCGGAGTAAACCCACGCAGACACGGGGAGAACATGCAAACTCCACACAGAAAGGACCCGGGCCGCCCCACCTGGGGATCGAACCCAGGACCTTCTTGCTGTGAGGCGACAGTACTACCCACTTAGCCAACGTGCCGCCCCTTGTTACAGCGTACAAGGGCATATTGTTTAATAATCATTACGCAAAGTACATGGTGAAATCATCAGCCAGTGCTCTCAGTTTACATAAGTCCACCTTTTGTCATTTAGAACTATTTTAGAGAATTAAAATAAAGATTAGAATTAAAATGGTACAAGTATGATACCTCTGGTTCTGTACTATACAAAATAATTGTGATATAAGCAAAATATGAATCATTTAATTAAAGCTGCAGTTTGGAGTTTTTTGGTGTAAACATCCATTGACAGCCTTGTCCTCTACCTGCTCTGCTTTGGTAATGATTGTTGGCAAGTGAAAGTTGGGTGTGGGGTTTCTCATTGAATTTGCCTGGTTCTGTTCCAAACATCTATTGTCACAGTTGAATAACACGGCAGTAGTGCGGAGACCAAAGTACTTTAGTAAGTAATGATATTCAAACACAGCCTGTAAATTATTGATAAAAAATAATAATATGTTTCTCAGCCAGTCAGTGTTTTCCCCTGGTATTAACTTTGACTGATATTTTGGAATAAGGGTGCTCTTTTAATTAGGTGCTACTTTGCCTCAAGACAAGTCTGGGTGTGTATGTGTGTCTAACTGTGTCCCAGTTTAGACTTGTCATATGCTTCTGGATAAGCTCTTATGTTGAGAATGAATTAAAATTGTTCACACATTGTTAAGCTCACACACAGTCTGACAGAAACTACATTCCATCTTTTGTAATCTTAACATTTCAGAGAGTCCTACAAAATTCTTGGAAAAGATATATTAATCATGCTGTTATATTTCCCGGGTGATAGTAAGTCAGATGAAGTGAAACAGAGTGAAAGCATACCCTGTATTTCTTTACATGCCACATCAGTTAGAGACAGAATCTGCTCAAAGTAAAAAAAATCTGTATCCTTGTCACTTTGTTAGTCCTAGAGGTGTACAATATTGCTCTGCAAAAACAATATCACTGAAAGAAAAAAATTCTGTTAAAATTGTTTAATGTTGCATTCCACAAAAAAGGGGTCAGTAGTGATTTATTATTAGAAGACTGATATAAATAAATCAAATGTGATAGACTTTAGATCCAAACACATTGATTTTCTTGTGTTCTTGCCTTATGTAAAAATGTTTTGGCGCTCAAGTGGTGCAGCAATCTTTTACGCTAACCCACCACCTTTGAGATCCAGAAACAGGACCTAACACTCCATACATGAGACTGCTCTCTGTGAGACCCCATCTTACAGTTAAAAAGAAGTGGTTGGCGACTGCGCTCATGTTGGGAGGGGCACATGGTAGTTTGTGACACTCTTTGGTCATACATAGATAGATTGAAATATAGCTATATGGATGGATGGATGGATGGACAGAGATATATTGCAAATTTTAGTGCTCAAAAAATTTTAATTAGGCCATTACATTTGTGTATGCCACATTAATTGCTTTTTTAAATCCACCCAAAGGTCAAAATAAATGAATAAAGCTTTATATTTACATTGCTTTGTAACATTGGTTACATTTTCCTAACCAATAATTTTATATTGTACTGCACATATAACATCTTTAAACCAGTGATATTTGGTTATGCTGTGATCATATCAGTTTATTTTAGATCAATTATCTTTGTTCCTCCACTCTTCTGAGGATTAGTGTTAGGCCAGCATGTTCTCCCATTACAATTCTTCCATAATAATAAACCACAACTGTCTAATAATAACTTTTAATTCATGCTTTGTCTCAGTACTTTTCCCATGAGGGCTTATGTCAGTGTGAAAGTAGGGCAGCCAAATGGTGATGCTGACATCATTAACATTTGTCAGGTCAGAATATAAATTGATCTTGACCTGGAAGTTCTTAAACATCTTTGCAGGGACATAAGAGACCTGATGGTCTGCGTAACAGACACGTGACATGAAGGTGGCACTAAATCCTGGAACCTAATTTATTGACTTTTGCTATAATCAATTTCTCAAGTGTCTCTGTACTGTTGTAAAAGCGTATTTGACATTAATGGATCTGTTAAAGAAACAGATCAGAGCTCTGTGTTCAGATAAGCTGCAGTGTGTGCCGCAACTGCAGTCAGTCAGAATTATGTAACACAATGCAGTGCAGAGCAAGATAGAACGTCTGGATCATTTCCTGTGTGGTTACTGACTACAGACATGTAGATGATCAGGCAGTTATTTGACCCCTGCTTTTCTCTATACATTGTCCTCTTCTTCACTGCATGGCTTTTTGTTCTTTCTGTTTAATGCAGGACAATTGCAGCCATTTATTCATCAAGGTGCACTCACAGCACACAGCAGATTTTAGTTTCTACTAAAATGTGTTTGTTCAAAATGTTGAAATTGCTTGTGTTGTGTGGAATTATTAACACTTAAATTAAAGACTAGGAATCAGGGTTGCTGGGGTGGCGAAGTAGTCCATTACGCTAGCCCACCACCACCACCGAGATCAGGGTTTAATTCTCAGCAGGTGCTACATAAACATGATTACACAAGCGCCTACACAGACATGATTGGCTATGTCTGTAAGGGGATGACCGGAATCCACTAATAATCACCGTCTTCCCCCTGGGTATGTTTTTGCCTTTCACCCAGGAAACCGGACCCACCGCAACGCGGACCAGGATAAAGCAGGGGTAAAAATTATATGTAATGAAATGAAGACTAGGAAACTCTTCCTAGCATTTAAATAAGTTAACTGAATGAGTCAAACTGAATGAGTCAGATGACATTATTCATTTGTGTACAACCTGTTAATACAGTATGATCTCAATATTGGAAAAATACAAATGCTAGCAATAGCTATGAACACAAAAATATTATTATCAGTTGATTATATGTAATTAATTTATTCTGATGTGAATCTGAACTAAAATCTGGCTGGTTAACCCACATGATCAAAGAGAGAACACACAAACTCCAGTAGTTTAGTCATTCAGTAGTTTATCATTGCATGTCTTTGCAGTACTGCAGAACCGGTGAGTAGGCTGCGGTAGGCTGAATGTGATGATGATGGTTTGGTGATTGGATCTCGTGAGAGCTGAAGACACGTCATTTTTTTTATCTCTACAAAGACAACATTGAGAGAGCCAAAACTAGCTGCAAAATATTTCTCAGGATAGCAGCAGTGCAAGTGGGTGGTGGTTAAACAGCTGGCCTCTCCCTGTTCATGGATTGCTAGAAGCTGATGGAAGTGCTTAGGGGTGTGTAGCGACTGCAGGGAAATCGTGTGTTTTAAAGCCCTGTATGTGGTGACGAACTGCTAAATGAGTCAGAGAAGCCAGACACTGGCATGTTCACCGGGTTGGGAACACTGGCTCTTTTGCTCAGTGTTTTTTTTTTATTTTTATCTACTGTGAAATGTTTGTCTAATCTAATGCCAAGAAGGTCCTGGGTTTGAATCCCAGGTGGAGCGGTCAGGGTCCTTTCTGCATGTTCGTACCGTATCTGTGTGTGTTACCTCCCATAGCTCCGGTTTCCACCCACAGTCCAAAGACATGCAGGCCAGACATGTCAGGCCAATTAGTCTTACCAAATTGCCCTCGGTGTGAATGTGTGTGTGTTTGCCATGTTATGGACTGGCGACCTGTCTAGGCTGTTTCCTGCATTTTGCTCGGTAAATTGCGACCCTGAATTGAAAAAAGCGGTGGTAAAACAATGAATTAATGAATTCATGAATGAAGTTCAACAATGCCATCTGTGGCCAGAAGTCAAAGAGAGTGGAATTTGAAAGGAATGTCATTTCTGTTAATAGATCAACACTGACCCATATCATAGTGTGTGATCTGGCTTACAACGTTGCAAGTAGCTACTTAAAAAAATGGTAGGGCTCCTTGGTCCCTACCCTCCTAAACCAGTAGCAGATATGTTATAAACAGACTAGAACTAAAACTTGAAACAGACTGAACCAGACCTAGAAAGGGTTTTAGGCTCCAAGTTAATATTAGAACCCAGACCTGCTGGTTTGTGATTTTTTTTGCACTGGATATTCATCAGATCTCACTGCCGTTGTGAACTGATTTGTAAAATGACTCTGTAACTGATACAACCCTTGTAACAGATACAAATCTGACTCAACAAGGCTTAACAAGGGCTGGGTTGTTTGGAAGGGGATGGGGGGTGACATTCTTACAATGGCTGCACTCGTTTTAGCCGGGTTTCCTCCGTAGTTCCCATTTTAGAGCTGCTTGAATTCCTGCCTTTGTATAAGAGTTTTAACTTCCTCAAAGATGAGGTATGCCATGTGAGAGTCACAGGCACATTACACATACAAGAAGTCCTTCCCTGCAGTGGTTTTTGGTTAAAATTGCATATATTAATGTTGTGTAGGTGTGTCATGTGTTCCCACATGCTATAATCTCATGCTTGCTGGTAATTTTCAGTTCTTCATGGTTTACCTACGCATGTGTCATCTGCAATGAATCTCTTAGAGCCACATACATGTGATTTTGGTCTATGGCTGTCTTATGATCTCCAAACCCTGAGCGGGCGGAGGAGAGCTGCAGACTATCACGCACCCCCTCAGACATGTGTGGTCATTGGCTGCTTCTCTTTATTTGCATGTGGAATCATCCACCACTCATGCTGGTGCATTAACCTGACAGCTATGGTCGCTTTTCTGCAGTGGCAATGAAACCACATTGACCTCCCTGTCTCAGACACAGCTTGTTTTGTCTGTTGAATGCCCCGCAAGGGTTATAACATCTTTCAAGTCGATACCATAGGTTTAAACTTTAGCTCCCAAGGTCTCTGATGTGGTAAGTTAGCGCTGTGCCACCTGAGCGCCACACCCAAAAAAAAACCAAAAAAAAAACCAAAAAAAAAACCTTTGCTTTAAAAATGGAAGGGTAACTTTCAGAGCTAGACTTCATACCCTCCAACAGACAATGCTATTTTTAAGGGAGGGATTCCTCTGATTGACCTGCACTTTACACAGGCTTTAGGCCAGAGTAGCATTTTGTAAGTTGATCCTTCTTGCAGCTAAATTATTGCACAGTTGGAGGCTTGTATTTTAAGTCCTGATGAGTAGATAAAAAAGATTTAACAGAAGTTTACACTACATGACTTTCAAGGTGTTCAGATTGCTGTACAGTTCACACTACACAACTATAGATCTCTTGTAATCGGGAGTCTTTTAAGTCATTGTGGTTTTCACACTGATCAGCAATGGGGGTCACACACTGCACGATCTATTACCAGGAGAAAACTGCCCAGGATAAAGCGGTTGATGAAAGTGAAATGAAAACAGAAAAGTTTTTGTTTGTTATAAAAAAAAGTACTGTCAAAAATATTTAAATTGGGGCGCACAGGTGGCACAGCGATAAAATACGCTAGCACACCAGAGCTGGGATTGAAGGTGATAAGATGCAGTCCACTAGAGAGGAAGCAAAACGCAATTGGGTAAGCACTGGACGCACTAAAAATTGGGAGAAAAAAGGGAGAAATGCATTTTAAAAAATATGTCAAAAATATTTAAATTTAAAAACACATATTTGTGGTTTGACTTGATTACTGCACCCCAAAAGTCACTTAGAGTTTTCTTCATAAGAAAGGTTTGTTTTGGCCGGGTTTGTCATATAACTGTCATATAACATATAATTATGTTCTAGGACTGCACCTTGACAACTGTAAAAAAAAAAAAATAATAATAACTGAGATGGATGGAGAACCCAGAAATGTTCTGACCACGGTTGGAAAATGCAACTGCAGGTCTTGTTATTTCTTGCCTAGCGAGGTGTAAAATGCCACTGACTCACCCGCTGCTCTGTTGCCATAGTAACAAGTGCACGTTTGTGGGCAGCTGCTGCCTAGTTATTAAGTAGCAGAAGGATTTACTGATGCTGATAACAAGCACCCCAACATCATAGCACAAGCTATTACTTTTTAATCAGGCTAAACCTCAGAGGAGGAACATCTACTCACACGACTGTGGTTATACGAGACACTGAGTTTAAACTCTCAGCTGTACAATAAATCTGTACTAAAGGGGGCTCATACAAGCAACCTCAGCACTGATTGCACATGTCCCTCTATTAAGGTTTATAAGCATTTTAAACATTTTAAACTGTCATTTTAAACAGTCGTTCAAGGCAGTTGTAGCTTAGCAGTTAAGGTACTGGCCTAGTAATTAAAAGGTTGCTGGGTCAAGCCACACCCATGCCAAGTTGCCACTTTTGGGTCCCTGACCAAGACCCTTAATTGCATGTCATCAGTAACAGTTGTAAAAGCATTTGCTAAGTGCCCTAAAATGTAAATGTCAGTATTTTAATAAGGATTCATCGTTATTCTCTTTCATATGTCTCGCAAGTTGTGCTAACAAGCTGCAGCTCTGTGTCATCAACTTCTCCATTTAGATTTCATCTTGTTAGTCTTTTGTTTTTAATTGATTTATTTATTTATTGACATATGCTCTGTTTTCATTACAGAAGCGGCGGAGGCGTATTGACAGGAGTATGATTGGGGAACCTACAAACTTTGTCCACACAGCACATGTGGGTTCTGGAGATGTGTTCAGTGGCATGGACTCTGTAAGTCATGAATTTTAAAGCATACCACCTTGGTTTTATTAAATGAGATATACCAGGTTATTTTAAATCAGGTTTTGGTCAAAAATGTATAGTAGTAGAAGGCGCCCAGGTGGCGCAGCGGGATATTCCACTAGCACACCAGCGCTGAGATTCTGAACTCGTCGGTTCGAAACTCGGCGTTGCCATCGGTTGGCTGGGCACCATCTAGCGGGCATAATTGGCAGGGACACGTCTCTGCAAGGGCGGGATGACCGGACTATCTGGGTGGGGTCTTCAAACTCTGTGTAAGGACCCTGATTGGCAGATAGAGAGGCGCCTGTGCAGAGTGCATGGATGGAAGAGGGTTCTGCTAAGGGCTGTGCGCGGGTCGAAGGAGGCGTGAGCAGCAATATACCCACCTCGACTGCAATCAGGGATCCCCCAGCAGCAGAAGACAAATTGTCTATGCTAAATTGGGGAGAAAATGGGAGAAATTGCATAAATAATAATAAAAAAGTATAGTAGTGTAGTCATATTTTAATAGTGTTATTATTTGGTTATGGTTAATGTTACAGTCCAGGTTTAGTTTGATTTTAGATGTTTAATTGATTCATCAAATGTTCCCAAACAGATTCTTTTTTCTGGATTATTTCCACCTTTATCTCCCAATCTAGTCTTTTCCAATTTCCGATTGTGAATCCACTGCCGCTTGCACAACCCCCGATCTGATCAAGGGCCAGATCACCACATGCCCCATCTGACACGTGTCCAATCTGCTGCCTTTTCCTATCACCTGCCAGTGTTAGCTTGGCACACAGAGCTGTATTTCCTTGTGACTCCCCCTTCTTACTCACACAGGCGCCCCGACCAGTCCTTGAAATCGCGTATCGCCCCGTCCAAAACAGAACTCACTGCAGCATGTTTGACTTCATTCCTATTTAAAAAGTCCTTACTATAAAAACTAAGCTGACTAACTATAATAGAAAATAAATAGATTACCTCAACTTTGTGGCAGCGGTTCCAGCATGACTCGTGTTTAAAAAACCAGGTCCATAAAACATAGACTGACCTCAACCCCACTGAGCACTTTGGGATGTATTAAAACCATAAACACATACTGTGGAAAGATTTTCTGGAAGATTTGAGACTATTATGGCTGTAGGGGTGGGGTGGGGGGGGGGGGGGGGCAATTCTATATTAATGCAAATAGACAAACTGATGATCTAGACATGTAGTTAATATACAACCTATAATTTATTAGAGTTTGATATGGTATTGTCCCTTTTACTAAATATTTGTCCTTTGTTTAGGTGAACTCAATTCAGAACCAAATGCAGTCAAAAGGTGGATATGGACATGAGACCATGCCCATCAATATGCAGATGCAGCTAGTGGACACAAAAGCAGGATAATGGCTAACTTGATGAGGTAACTAAACATTTTTTGCATCCTCATGCATAAAAAGCCCAATAAATATTTTATATATTATAACTGATTTAATGTGGGAAGCTTTTTATGACCAACACTGATGTTTTGTTTCCCACCAGGCCTCCTTTGATGCTTGCCATGGCCTCTGTCTACCAATGACAACTCCCAACTTCCACCTGTTCTTGTCCAGCAAACACATGGACCATTGTGAACTCCATAGGACTGAGGACGCTTTGTTTATGAGCATCGGTGTCCTCTTCGCCCTGTAACGGACGCTTGCATGCCCCTTCATCTCCCACCTTGCAGTGCATTGTGTAACTTTGCCTCCCATGTCTGTGGTTTGCTGTGAACAGCTCACTCTCAGCACTCATACGTGAAGGTCTGGAACCTGCGAGTACAGGCAGTTTTCTTTCTGGATTTGTTAGATTTTTTTTTTCGTCACACGCTCGGTTGAGTTTAAAGACTGGTGCAAAGGACCTCAAAAATACTTGCAAGCGCTGGCCATGTGGTGCCAAAATGCTCAGTTAATGGAATAATGACTGTGTTCTGACCAGACGTACCTTTGTTTTTGATTCAGACCCAGATCAATGGTGTTATGTAAGAAGTTGGATTATTTTGCTGTTTACATCATTTCATATCACATTCCATCTCATCTGTCTTTGCGCTTCCTTGTGGTAATATGTTTATTTCAACGATGTTAAAATGCAGAACTGGCATTTCTGTCACCGGGCTGCTGTAAGTGTTCTACCATAAGTTTGATGTAAATGCTTAAGTTATAGTCATTTGCTGTACAGTCTATGTGAAAATGACAGTGTAGTCTATGTCCTGATGATCTGTGCTGATATGTCATTTCAGTTTATTTAGAAATTTTTCTGTGAAAGACAAAAACAGATGGGTCGTTCTTTGATTAGTGTTGCCATCAGCTAGGAAGACATATTCCTATATATTTATAGACTGCAATGTTCAGGGTGTATTCCTGCCTTGTGGCCAGTGCTTTCAAATGGTGCTGGACCCACGGTGTTACAGTTTCAGCGCTTAATAAACACAATTTGTTTTAAAGAATTGCAGTTCATTGCCAGCTTTTCTCTATTATTACTGATGATTATTTGTTGTGCTTCATTTTCATTTATACAGTACCCCCCTCAACCCACAGATTTTCTTTACACTGTTTCCTACAGTTTGAAAATATAAAATTCTCAGTGTTCAGAGTAGCATGTTAAAATTAATAACAAGAATAAACAGTAATATTTTATTGTATAAAAAAAGCTATATATTTTTTATTATATTTTATGCATTCTTCTCCCATTTTCTCCCAATTTAGTGTAGTCAATTTGTCTTCCGCTGCTGGAGGATCCCTGATTTTTTGCAGTTGAGGATGGTATATTGCTGCTTACCCATGCACTCTGCACAGGCGCCTCTATCCGCCAATCAGGGTTCTTACACAGCGTTTGAAGACTCCGCCCACATATTGCGGTCAGCCCTTTCTGCAGGCACTGCCAATTATGCCTGCTAAATCTTGCAGAAGGAAATGAAATATGAATGTATCAGTGTTTAAGTATGTTTTTTTCTTACTTCTGATCCAATGCTTCTTATGATGGTGCTCTTACACGTTTTGCAACACTTTTTAAAGAATGACCCAGAACCAATGTTATCAGCTGGAAATCAGCTATATATTTATTCAACATGCTTTTAAATAATTCATTCAAAGCCAAAATGAATCGTGAAGGTCAGCATCTCTAAACATTTGCTCAGGTTTAAAGGCTGACATTTTAACAGGTTGTAAAATTAAAGCTATTAAATAAATATGCACTTGTACAATGTACAATTAAATGGATTTTGAATATTAAAAATTCTGGGAAATGTGAAGTGTGTTCCATTACAGAGCTTTGAATAAGCCATGCTACACAGTGTCCAGCCTCTTAAAAATTTTAATTAACTTCTGATAAAATGACACAATATTTAGACACATAATGTCACATATTAACTCACATCCCAGTTATATAAAGGCTCATGCTTTTTGGTGCTTTCAGTTTGTATATATTGTGCTTTATGTGCCACAATTTGAACTATTCTTATTTATTTGTTTACTTTTTCCTTCTAATGTCTAATATTTCAATGCTATCAAAATGAATCCCTCGGCAATATTTATTTTAGCTGAACAAAGTTATATGTCTTTCTGTTATTCCATGAAACATTGTGTTTGCATAATCAGCAAATACATACATGTCATATCTACAAAGGTGCAAACTGGTGAAGATGTTAATAACCACATCTTTCCAGTATAGTGAGCCTATGAACGAAGTTGTGTAACTGGCAGTGTTCTAATTGTAGTGACACTCAACCTCAGATCATCTAAGATGAACTGCATCATCAGGGACTTTAACTAGAAACTATTGTTTTTGCCATTCTAGCACATTTTAGACACTTACGCTTATGTTCTTTTGCGTCTCATGTTGGCCTGTACGTAACCAAATGTGTTCTACTGAAATAAATATTTTTTTCATGTTACATTACTTGATTTATTACTAAGAATACAAAATTGCACTCATACATTTTATCATGTGTCCCAGTGAAACCGGCCTTCCTGCAACTCTGATCAAGATAGAAGATTTGTCAGGTGTACAGTACAACAAAATTCTTTCCTCACATATCCCAGCTTGTTTTTGGAAGCTGGGGTCAGAGTGCAGGGTCAGCCATTGTATGGCACCCCTGGAGCAGAGAGGGTTAAGAGCCTTGCTTAAGGGCCCAACAATGGCTGCATAGTAGAGGTGGGAATCAAACTCTCAACCTTTTAGTTGATAGCACAAAGCTCTACCCACAAGGCTACCACTGTCCCACTGTTGGGTGGTTGTCAGAGTGGTTGAATGAATAAATAAAATAAAATGAATGATAAACACTTTATTTTCCTAAGAGTCACTATGGGTGCACATTCTATCCAAAACATTATTGTGCAGCCCTAAACACCAGTCCAGTTTAGGGCTGCACAATAAACTCTGTTACATTATGCAGTAGTCCAACTATGGGAAAAGCGGGAAAAACCTACATTTTGTACCTGGTATCTTTTAAATGAACTCTATATGTCTATAAACGTTTATTAAGTCAGATCTTTTGGATTTTTTTTATTAGCTCCATAAAAACTCCATAGTGCTTCATGTGGACTAAAATGTTTGATTTTGCTGTGGCTTTTTCATTTACAGCCAAATTTGTATATTTTTGCTACTATATATGTTGATAAATGAGACATTTTATGTGCATTTTGAATGTTACTCAGTTACACATGCCTGCTATCAATCGAAATATTGTCAATTCAAATCCAGCCTCTGCTATGCAGTCACTGCTGGGCCCTTAAGCAAGGCCCTTAATCCTGTCTGCTCCAGGGGCGCCATACAATGGCTGACTCTGATCCCAGTTTCCAAACAAGCTGGGAAATGCAGAAAAAGATTTTCATTGTACTGTACATGTGTATATGTATATATGACAAATAAAGGCATTCTTCATTCTTCTTCATTATGTGTACAAGGTAATTGTGTGGTGTTTAAACACAATTACAAGTTCTGGCAAATGTTTAAATAAAATAAGATAGCTAGCCAGCAAAAACCTGGGTTGCTGTTAAATGCTAGATAGTGGCATGTGTCTTATATTGTGTGATATGCACCTACAGAAATTGGGAGGATGGCTGTGCAAAATAAACAGTGTAGGAGTGGATTAGCAAAGCGGTTGCATAACAAACTCAAGCGACTGACAGTGCAAAGCAGCTGTACCACTCACAATCGCATCATAGCATGAGTCACACCCACACAAATGACTTCAAGGAATTCACAGGAGGATGTGATCAGCAGTCACTTTAAGACCATGTGAATAGCTCAATGGATGCACTGAACAGGACCAGAAGCTCTGTGCATGGCATCCCACGTTCACAAAGGCTTTGATCATTTACATTTCACAAGCAGTCAGCTGGCCCTGCATGCTGTTGCTAGGCAACCTGTTGGGTTGCAAATGAAGAGGTTCCTTGATGACGTCATGTCATGATGGCTCTCTCGTCGTATATACAAAGTACACTGTGTTCATAAAGTCAGTCTTTGTACGTGAACAGGTTTATTTATATACTCCAACCACTTTTATTTTAGTCACTTGCCCTTATGGAAAATAACAGCCTAGAAAAGCAGTAAGGTAATTCATCTTGTATGGTTTTAGTTCCTCTTTTTGTACACGCACACTCTTGTTATTCTACATTTCAGGGACGTCCGTGCAAATGCTAAGTAAAGATGACTATCAGGGATCTTCCTGCACACTACATGGAAAAGTATGTGGCAACCCTAACATTATGTGGGCATTAATCCACAATATGGAATTAGTCACCTGTTGGTGCAATAAATGCCTTTACACTAATGACCACATTTTGGAACATGACTGAAAGACGCTATCCACAGGGACAGTGGTAGTCTTAGTAAAGATAGCTTTGGGCTATTAATCAGACAGTTGTGGATTCAAATCCCAGCTCTGCTCTGCTGCCAGTGTTGGGCCCTTTGGCCTCTTGGCTCCATGGGTGTCATAAATTGGCTGATCCTGCAATCTGACCCCAGTCTCCAAACAAGCTAGGATGTGAGGAAAAAGAATTCAATTAACTATATGTATATATGACACATAAACACATTCCATCTGGTTATTCCCTAGACTATAATTATACAAACCCAATCAATGTGGCACACCTGGTTGATGGGTGCTGCATAACAACAACCCTGATCATCTGGGTTTGATTCTGGCCCCCTGATACCTGTATGAGAGGTTTTTTTTTTATGCTTCCGTCTACTACTACCTCACCAAAACAATGCCAGTCACTGTTCATTATGTAACACGAATTGTCAACATGATCTACGTGTACTCAAGTCTGCCCTTAAAATGTAAAATTGAAACCTAAATTGCATGTTGACATTTGGATAACCACTTTTAAACCTTAAAGGTCACAACTTGTGCTGTGTGTATGTGTGTGTCAGTAGCAGACGCTTCATCAGCACTGACATTGGCGTAACTAATGAACACTTAATTATTTGGAACAGCACCTGACCTGTTAGTGGAAAATGCATGACTGAATAAAGGTTAGGAGGACATCAGCACTCCCACTTACTTTACTAAATATTTGTACTAATTCAGTGTTTTTTTTTTTGCTTGCAAACATAGATATCATGAAGATTATGCTTCTTTTTCATAAAACAGTACAGGCCTAACTATCATCTTAACCTTATGAGGCAAGAATAAATCAAAGTAATGATATATTCTTAAATAAAAACTACCTTCTTTACAAAAAACTGGTTGGCACCTTTTCAAATCCTTGTGTCGCTTTAATTCTAATCTTACACAGAATTGTTTAACAGCGCCCTCTTGTGGGAGACTGAGAAAGATTGTTTAGACGTGCGTGTGAGAGAGTTTTTTATTTCTTTGCTTATACTAAAAAAGAATGTAAAGCCTATACACTCGATATTATGCATCTGCTTAACGTGTATTAACAATTCAATGAACAATTAAAAGGTGTTGTGTGTGACAGACCTGACAGACGGTTTTATCACCGATGGACATACTGAAGTAACCCCACCAAAACTTGCCTTGCTCCATGAGATTCAGTGTGGCACTGGATCACTGTTTTTATATTAAATCTACAATAGAAAAATATATATAATTAAAACTAATATAGAACTATACCATTACCAATGCAAGTATGTAAGTATAAATACTTGGGGACACCCAATATTCAGATATGCTCTCAGTTTACTGATGTAAAAATATTAATGTAATGTCAGGATCTCTTGCTGATGGGACACGTAATTGGATACGCAAAAAGTCGGGTTTGATTATTATTGTAAAAAGCCAAAGTAAACTGGGCCAATTCAAAGGAAACAGCCTGGGCTGATTATGAACTGATGTTGCTGTAAGGCACCACTGGACTCATACCATATATATTTAAGTTTCCTGCTCGACTGCAGCTGATGTTGGGTTTAATTTGATGTTGGGTTAATGCTTGTATTCACACTTGTGCAAGTGGGTGTGGATATACTGTATGTATGTATAGTGCAAAGGAATTGGGGTTTAATACCTGGTTAAGAGGAGTAACTAAAATGTAGCACTTTTGTACAGCACGGGCCAATACAATAAAAATAACTATTAACTGTGTGATAACGGGAATAAAACATAAATATAGAGAACCGTGCAGTGTAAAAGAAACGTAAATACTTTATCTTGTTACTGCGTGTATTTTCAGTGGGTGGCCACACGAGGACGCGCACGTACATTTTTACCCAGAATGACGCTTATTGATTGGTCATGTGACTCAGCGCGACCAAGATGGCGACAGGGCAACAGTGGGTGTTAGTGGAGATGGTGCAAGCGTTTTACGAGGTTAGTACAATATTTAAATGAACTTTGTTTTTAAGACAGTCTCATTTTTTAATATCAAGAAGCGACTTTTATGTTGTCGTTGTTTTTTGTTTGAGAAATAACTTAAATTTACATTTTAATACAGGAAGTAAACTTAGGTTGCCAACCAGCTAACGCTATTGGTTGAAGCCCAAACGGCTACTTATTAGAAATGTAATGCACTAGTTAGGGAGTTTAATTCATTGTTATTAAACTTTGTAGTGCACATATGTAGGGAAAGTTGAACCGTTTAGGATTTAGCCTTAAAGATGATTTATTAGCCCGCTTCAATGAAACTCTACATTTAAACGGCTCTAAATGAATAGGTGTTTGCTGTTCTCAGTTATGAAATCGCTTATCTGCTATTTCAGTTGCTGGTCCTCACGTACAAACGAATAAAGACTTGACATGCTATAAGTGTGTTGACACCCAGACACCTCATCCATACTGTATGTGCTTAATGAGCCCTTCAAATCAGACTCTAACATGGATTTAATTATCCTATTTAATAAAGGATTATCTTATCTTATTTCAGTTGTTCCAGCCACCAAACGTCTGATAATGTTTTTACTTTATTTATGGAACATGGCTGCTGAGATTATCTTCCTACTTCTGGTGCATATGTCTTTTTCAATTGTACACACAGTATCTATTCACTTTATACATTAACATAACCTAAAAGCTAGTAAATTTTAATACAGGACAGTAAGATCTGTGTTGTAAGAAATAGTGAAAGAGGTCTTCACATATCAGGTCAGACAAAACCCTCCAAATTGTTAGACTCTAATTAAACTACTTAACTAGTACTAGAGAGCAAAACAATAAGAAACTTCCATTAAAACTGAAACTTACAAACTTTCTACCATTAAAACAAACTTAACTACCATTAAAACATTTCCTATTTTACAACAAGGGGGTAACAGGGGTGTTGTTTGCTCTGCTGAGGGCTACAAAGCATAATTAAAACCCTGAAGCCAAATTATAAAGAAAGTGTAGACCTTTTTATTTAACATCAACAACAGTAAACAGCATGTACTAGTGTAAAAACATTCACCTGACAATATTTAGAAATGTGTTTTGTGGTGTTTATATTACAGTGCTATTTAATATTGCTCAGCCTTAATTCAGTAATTTGTATTTATGTATTTGTATGTTTTAAGGCTTTTACCTCATAACATTATACTTATAATGCAAAATAATAAAAAAAAATTGTAGGTCCTGATGTTTTATAAGGTTTTTTTGGGGTGGCATGGTGGCTCAGTAGGTTATTTTTCCAGGTTAAGTGGTTTTACCTGTTTAACCTAACTACATGTCTTGTCAAGAATCTAGTAGTGTAAAACATGACATTAAGTTGATGAAATCTTGTTGAATAAATATAAAAGTGATTTTGGTAAAATGATTCACAAACTCGTTCTACTCACACTACAACAGTGTGGCTTCTTAGACACAGAGTGCATTTGCTTGACTGGCCTGCCGACAGTCCAGATTAGTCTCCTATTAAAATGTGTAGTGTGAAATGAAGTGGAGACTCAGACAATAGTCTTGTATCAAGCAAAAACTTCCACTTGCAAAACTGCAACAGTTAGTATCCTCAGTTCACAAACGATTAAAAAGCGTCATTAATAGGTAAGGTGATGGAACACAGGGGTAATACACATTTCTGTCCCATTTATTTTTAGTGTCTTGCAGGCAACACATTGTAAATGTTTATATTTACGAAATACTATTAAGTCAGTGACAACTGACCAAATGTTTGTACTTTTGAGAATTAACAAATGACAGATTCTGTTTTTATCGGATTGTGCAAAATGTCCCAGTCTTTATGGAAACAGTTAGTCTCCCCCTCCCCCCCACAAGTGTATTTAAACTTTTGACTTTAACTGTATATATGTTTTATATATGATTAAGATTGCATTGTACGTTGCATTCTGAAGTTTGCATTCATAAGAAAAGTGAACACAAAACTTTGTTTTCATTTTTCTTGCAGGCACCAGCGTATCATTTGATTTTAGAAGGAATCCTTATATTATGGATAATCAGACTGCTGTTCTCAAAGACCTACAAGCTGCAAGAGAGGTCTGATCTCACAGAGAAGGTAATTCACTTTTACTCCTTCTGATTTAACAGTGAATGTGTACTCATGACCTTTATATTGTTATTAAAGTAACTAAGAGTGAATTTAAGTAATGCATCCAATTTTGCTATCTTTAGCTGGTGTTAGCTAGAGTTGTAGTTCCTTAGTACATTACGTTAAATAAAATATGCACACCTAACTCCCCTGGGCCATGGACACCACAAC
This sequence comes from Trichomycterus rosablanca, assembly GCF_030014385.1. Lineage (NCBI taxonomy): Eukaryota > Metazoa > Chordata > Actinopteri > Siluriformes > Trichomycteridae > Trichomycterus > Trichomycterus rosablanca. The sequence goes on from NC_086005.1 coordinate 7,772,684, forward strand.
TGACAGTTGCAATGGATTTGGTAGCATTTATGATTAAGGCACATTAAATTTGAAAACAGGAGTGTCTATAACTAACAATGCTTCATCACAGTTATTATAAAGGCTTATGTTACAGCTGCATTTTACCTTCAAATTTTATAGAGTAATTGCAGTAAATACACACTAATAAGTGTGTACATTGTGTCTTGTTGAGTCCATGCCTTGGCTGGTCAAAGTTAAAAAAAAAAAAAAAAATGTTTATTGTGGCGGTTTCAGCACATCAGTGTATCTGCTGTGTTTACAGGCATGTAAAAGATTTTCATGATATTAAAGAAGAGTTCAGAGGGTTTTTTTCTGAAGTATAGGGTCACTTTACTGAGGTCTGTTTTGGCTGTTTTTGCTTCAGGAAAAAGAAGAGTTAATTGAAGAATGGCAGCCAGAGCCTCTGGTTCCTCCTCTCTCCAAAGATCAACCACCTTTAAATTATGATGTCGTGTCTGGGTAAGACTGCTTGACACCTCATCCAATTGGTTGATATTGTGAAGACTACTGGTATAAATCCTACTGCTATTTTGAAACATTTTTCACCCATGTGACTAATTGCAGCAGCTCTGGCTTCTCTTAGATGATGGAATAATTTGAGTGTACTGTGCTTCTAATTTTAGTGTTTTTCTTTTACAGCCCTCCAAGCCACAAAATGATTGTAAATGGAAAGGAGTGCATTAACTTTGCCTCGTTTAACTTCTTGGGCCTGCTCGACAAAGAGCGTGTAAAGGTTTGTCCGCTGTGAATACAGACGTTAGCCTAATTGCTTTTCCATGTGTCTAAGAGTTTGGGTCTTATCCAACTGTGATTGCAGAGAGCTGCTCAGATACTGAGCGGTTTAGTGCTCGGTGTGTTTTGATGAATCCTACATACCATAATTAATACATTTTATGATAAAAGATTATTTCAGTATGAAAATACAGGTAAATACTCAATCCCAGTGTTAACTGTACTATGTTTCCTTTATAGCTTCAAATTTATGGTCTTAATGGTGTTATTTTCTCACTTGGTGTGGTGGTAATGGTTGTGAGCCCTATCTAACTCCAAGTTCTGAAATCTCCCATGATTGCTTTTCCATGAGTTGAGATGTGGTGACTGCAAATGTTGTAGTATATGATAATACCTGGGCAGTTCTAGCTTTGTTGTTAAGCTACTACACTCTAAAAAATAAAACATTGGGTTAACAAAAAAAATTAAGGCAACGTTTTGCATTAGTTTTTTTGAGTTATGCCAATTGCTCGTAGAATTATGCTGATCCAACACAATATTTTAAATTACACAAACTTAATAACTGTCAACATGAACAGATATTTTTAAGTTAATGTTATTTAAAAATGCTTTTTACTGAATTATGGAAAGCTAATCCACCAAACCTATAATATTGTGTTGGATTAACGTAACTCTGCGAGCAGTTGGCATAACTCAAAAAGACTAATGCAAAATGTTGCCTTGATTTTTTTTGTTGACCCAATGTTTTATTTAATATTCATTTAACTTAAAAGTTGTTAATATTAAATAAAACATTGGGTCAACAAAAAAAATTAAGGCAACATTTTGCATTAGTCTTTTTGAGTTATGCCAACTGCTCGTAGAATTACGTTGATCCAACATCCTGTAGCCTAATATCTCTAAACATTAATTTGAATGTTTGTTAGCATTGCACTGAATCTGCTGAATGTAAAACAATTTAAACAATGATACAAGAACATGGAAACATGAATTATTACCAAAAATCATTTATTACAGAACACATCTACTTTTAACAAATCCCATTAGTGGACAACAATAAAAACTATGACTATAAAAAACAAATTCCACATATCAGTATTTGAAAAATGATATGCATTAAACAAATGAGTAATGTTTATTGTTTAGTTTATTTTTTACCTAGAACGCATACACGTAATAATTAGCTAGCTAACCTTAGCATAGTTGTTGGCTACTTTTGCTACACAAACAACACAAAATAGACTAGACAAAAAATACGTTTTTAATAGCTCACCAGCGAATTTTTATGTAAATGGAAATATTTTAATCCATGAAAAAGTCAAGTTTTACTCAGTTTATAACACCAAATGGTGTGTCGGTCTATGCCAGGCTGAAGAAAAGCTGGCCAGCTAGCTAGCTAATTTGCATAGCACTCAAACTCTCTTCCCCGCTCTCTCGCTCTTGTAGTCTGTGCCTACCGACCTTCACCTGCAAAGCGGGCAAATTATTCAAATCACAAAAGTGAAATCTCTAGATATATAGGTTTAAAAATGTTTGTAACGGTTAGAACGCTCACCTTGCTTGTAAAAAAACTCACTCCACAATGAAGAAAGCACGCCATGAGAACACACACCGTTTCTGTCCGTGTGGGCGGGGCGAATTCAAACTACTGAGAAAATTAAGTCGTACAGTGTATGTATTTTAAGTTGCTAGAAGCTAAATTTTGTTCTTTATTGTTTAACCAAATATCTTAAGTTCAGGTGATTCATTATAGTGTGTTGAAACAACACTTATAATTTGTGCGTTATCAGAACTGCAAGTAAAAAATTGTGTAATATAATGTAACTTGATTTTTTAATCATACAGCAGTGCATATATTTAAGTATTGGCTAAAGGCCATCTGAATTACTTTTTAGAGTGTAGACTAGTGGTATATTGTACTGGACTGGTGATCAGAGGGCTGCTGGGCCCTAGTACAATGCCCTTAACCCCTAAATTGCTCAGATAGTAGTTGCCTGCAACTGTAAATTGCATTTGATTAAAGCTTCTGCTAAATACCATAAATGTTAACAGGATATATATAGTTTTTATACTATTTACACAATTCAGTAACTTCTTCATGCCCTATGGGTGAGAGCTTTGTCATCCTGGAAGAGAAAACCTTATCATCAACTTCCATCAGGGTAGACATGTTTGAACTCTGACGGCTCATTTAGCTTTGATTTGTCACTCATCTGAAGACCTAAAATTAACCATGCAGCTTGCACAGCTGTAAAGAAACACCTGGCCAATCAAAATCAAGTATTCAGCTGTGTTGCTCTACCAGCTATTTAAACCAGATGCTAGTATTACAGATTAAAGCATACTAGAGGATTTTTACTATTGAGTGTGTTACCAATTATGTATTTAATATTAATCAGTGTGTTTTAATTTATGTATTTATTTTTAAATAACTTGGTTTGTATGCTCATGTATTTGAAATGGCATGCAGTCATAGCATTTCTTAACTTCTCTGTTGCAGAAAAAGGCCCTGGCATCTCTTAGGAAGTACGGTGTGGGTACTTGTGGCCCAAGAGGCTTTTATGGAACTTTTGGTGAGTAATGAACTTCAAACGTGTCTCTTCTTACTTGTGATGGTCTGGATTATGATTAAGATTGTTTATATTCATACTACATTCCTTTATCCATTTTTATAGATGTTCACCTGGAGTTAGAGGAGCGTTTGGCTAAATTTATGGGAACTGAGGAGGCCATTATTTACTCTTATGGCTTTGCCACCATAGCCAGTGCCATTCCGGCTTACTCTAAGAGAGGTGACATTGTCTTTGTGTAAGTGAATATTTGAAACTTTTTTTGTAATGAACCACGTCCACACAGTCTTTTCTGCCAATACTCCATGTCTGGTTCTGTGTTTCAGATTTTTATGAACCACATATTTAATCCATTATGCTTAAGCTTCACTGAACTGCAATACCACAGATATAAATCTTGTTATTAAGTGAGCTTTTGATGTCTGGAATGGCTTCTTTAGAGATGAGGCAGCGTGTTTCTCCATCCAGAAGGGCCTGCAGGCCTCCCGCAGCTATATTAAGTACTTCAAGCACAATGACATGGAGGACCTGGAGAGGCTGCTGAAGGAGCAGGAGCAGGAAGATCAAAAGGTAAGTAAAGGTCAAGCAAAAGGTTTTTACTGTCGTCACATCCATACGCTCTATATCATGAGATGGTGTCTTTGATGGGCAAGAGTAATGTATAAAGCTATAGTTTAAGTAGTTTTTCAAATATGTAATTAGTGTATAGGGGCTTAGCTCTGTCCAAAAAATCTCCTAGTAATACTGTTTAAATTAATACATACATAATACATAAATTAATACATTCTAGATCATACCAAACCACATGCAAAATAGCTCAAATGTCAGCTTTCAAATGGTGTGCATTATAAAAAACATGTGGCAATTGTAAGCAGGAAACAGAGACACACACATTGTTCTTTTGATGAATTCATTTGATGCATATGTCTTTTATGTTTCTAAAATTCAGCTGACATGAATAAATATGTTGACAGAACAGCCCCCAGTACTTTTGATTTGATTTGAATACACACAGTGCAAATTAAAACCAATAGTAAGAAAAAGGCATGGTGGTGCCACAGATATTATGGGTGCTGCACAGCATCAGGGTCACTTCTGGTCATTGTCTGTACAGAGTTTGGCATGGTGCAATGCTTTTTTCATCCTGTGGTTGACTGGAAGCGGATAAAAATGTCTGATCACTGCCAGTCTAAATATAGCCTGGTGCATTCTAGTAGACCGGGAATAAAAAGTAATATTGATTAGGTAGTGGAATTTTGCTGATATACATTTACATTTTCGGCATTTAGCTGATGCCTTTATCCAAAACAGTATTGTGACAGTATACAGTCTGGGCCTTGCTCAAGGGCGCAATAGCAGCAACCTGGCAGTGGTGGGGTTTGAACCAGTGTCCTTCTTATTACTAGTCCAGTACCTTAACCTCTAGGCTACAACTGCCTTAAAACCTAGTACATTTTTCAGGTATTTACATTTGCAGCATTTAACAGATGCTTTTATCCAATGCAACCTACAATTATGACAATTTACATGAATACAATTTGAGCAACTGAAGGGTAAGGGTCTTGCTCAGGGGCTCAACAGTGGCAATTTAGCATAGTGGTGCTTGAACTGGCAATCATCTGATTACTAGTCTAGTAACCTTAACCGCTGTGCTACCACTGCCATATATTTTAACCGCACATGCTCTCTGTCTATTAAAAAAACACAAATACTAAACAATGTTCATTTATTGGACAGTTGGGATTCATCTGTTTTCTAAATGACAATTTGCTGTTCTGTAACAATACTATTTATTATTTCACCAGAATCCACGCAAGGCTAGGGTCACTAGAAAATTCATTGTTGTGGAGGGACTCTACATCAACACTTCAGATCTGTGTCCTCTTCCAGAGTTGGTAAGAATATTTTAATATTTTAAACAAGGTTGAATTTGGAGATCATTTTTATCTTTTTGAATTACTATATATGTTCATGTGAACACTAATATATGTTCATCTCAATTGCTAGCAAACAGTTTCTGATGTGTTTAAGTGATGCATAGCTAATAAATATGTGTCTCCATTCCCAGGTGAAGCTGAAGTACAAGTACAAAGTGCGAATCTTTTTGGAGGAGAGCATGTCTTTTGGTGTGCTGGGAGAGCACGGGCGAGGAGTCACTGAACACTTTGGAGTCAACGTGAGTAGAACCTGGTTATTTACGCTCTGCTCACAGCTACTATGTTTCCAATATTTATTTACAAATATTCAGGACAGTTGGTACTGCAGAAGTTAGTCTCTAATGAAACATGCAAATTTTTATATAAATACCTAATGCATGCTTTATTCATTTAAAACAATGTAACATAGTGAACGTGGAAGTAGTATAGAGCTGTAAGATGAACATAAACACAGTGAGCAGAACCAGTTCAGCATTCAGAATGTAAATCGTAAACAGAGCCGGCAGCAGATAGTTTCCCTGTGACAACTTGCAAAAGCCTGCATTCTATTAAAGCAGTTTTACTTGTGTTCTATAACCACATCAGAGCTATCAGATGTATTTTAATAAATTCTATCCTATCCTGTAAGTGTAATAAACCATATTAAAAAGCTAGTGTCAGCAAACCTTAAAATATAAAAAGAACATGATGAAATCTCAGCCATGCTAATTTGTTCTGGAAACCTGGGTTCTACCGCTCAGATTTTAATTGGTGAAAATTTTTATGTTAAGTCTGAGCTTGAAATGACAAAGATCCTCTGGCAGTAAGAAAACCAACGTATATAAAACTAACTCTAAACAGTAGTATTCTGCAAAATAGAAGTGATCCTAAAAAAATATAGAAGCTGTTGGTAGAGTACTAACATGCTCATTTATGAATCATTTACGATCACCAGTGTATCTTGCAAAGAATTTGGTATAAATAGAAAGAAGACTACGAGTGATTAGCACACATGATTTAAATGTTTTTGCACCAAATTTGCTGTATCTGACTAGTTGAACTGATTTTGTCCTATTACATAGTCCTTTATGTATAAACAAGTGCAACTTGACAAACTACCCTATAAAGGGTACAACAAGTCGGTAATTATGGTAATTTTGATTGTGCAAAAGCCTATGTCTCTTTTGCAACCACAGAGTATTTCAGTATGATCATAGCCTGTGGTGTGTATCTCTACTGTGCATTTTACTACATATGTTACAGATTGATGACATCGACCTTATAAGTGCCAACATGGAGAATGCAGTGGCTTCCATAGGCGGGTTCTGCTGTGGACGATCATTCGTCATCGATCACCAGGTACATGATGAGTTTTTTTTTTTATTTGCAAATTAAAGGCTGAATTTTTAGGTTAAAGGTTGTGCAGTAAATGTTCAAATTTTTTTATTAATGATCTAATGATTTATGGGCACTGGTAGCTCAGTGGTTAAGGTACTGGACTAGTAATCAGAGGGTCACTGGTTTGAGCCTCATGTCTCCCAAGGGCCTGATCAAGACTCTTAACCCCCGAATGCTTAGATTGTTAGATTATGTTAATCACTGTTGTAAGATGTTTGAGATTAAAACATCTGGTAAATGCTAAAAATTGAATTGAAATGGATTATCTTAATGGCAACATTGTACACCTTCATTACAGCAACTTAAACATACACACTTTCCTCTGCACTCAGTGATCCAGGTTTGATGAGCATTGTTTGAATGATGAAGTAATGGCTGCATCTCAGTACGCATCTGCTTTGAAATGCAGACTAAATAACATGACAAATGACCCGTTATGAAGTAACCATTATGTGCAATTTAGACTCTTGGCAGAAAAAAAAACGCTTGATCACAGAGACTGTTAGACAGACACTTGTTTGAAAAGAAGTTCCTGACTAAATTGAAACCATTATTATAAGGGAAGTTGCTTTTCAGACATGGAGCTGTAATGTGATTTAGGTCCTAATTTCTCACTGATGTTTCTCGCTTGTTTGAATGACTTAGCGTCTGTCTGGTCAAGGCTACTGTTTCTCAGCTTCTCTTCCACCCATGCTTGCTGCCGCTGCTATTGAGGCCCTTCACATCATGGAGGAGGACCCAGGTACAGACATTTAAAAACACATACACAGTAAAATGTAGATCAAGCCCATATTGCATCACAAGTTCTGTATGAATGTATCATTAAATAGAAGGAAGAACCAATCAGTATGTTAATGAGATATTGTCTCAGTTTTTACTCTAATCACCAAGAACATTTCACTTAAGAATTTTCGCAACCACTTTATCCTGGACAGAGTAACAGCAGGCCCGGTTCCACCAGGATACACTGAGCGCAAGGCAGGAATACTTTGGATGGGACATCAGTCCATCCCTTCAGACATAGCCAATCATGTCTGTGGAGACACCCAAACAGCAGATAGCACAGTTAAGATTTCAACACTGATCTCAGTGGCGGTGGGCTAGTGTAAAAGACCGCTCTGCCACCTGAGCACTCTGCATACTGCCATCACAGATCTTTTCCTTTTGTGATCACTGACTAAATGGAAAATGTGCAGCTCCTTTAGGGTTGAGGTACTTAATAATGTTACTCTTTAGGCCAAAACAAAACTGGTTCTGGTCCAAATAAGGTGATGCCATATTATTTTTATTTTCCCTTAACAAAGTTTCATTATAAAAGCTTTAGGTTTTCTTTCTTTGTATTGTTTTAGTTCTGTTAAGGTCAAAAGGGTAGTATTGTGACTACCGGCTGTTGCTTTGTTAAGATGCAGAAAATCAGTCTTAGTCTAGGAAAATTGGCAAAGCTAGAAGCACCTTGGCTTATGTCTCTACAGAGCATGCCAATTAAGTGCCAGGTTCCCGCTGGCCAAGCAAAATGATTAACTACTAGTTTAGATTAGTTTTAATTACTGGCTGTGATTTGGCTAATGTTACTTCTTTTTTATGTACAGACATTTTTATCATCCTGAGAGAAAAGTGCAAACATGCCCATAAAGCTCTGCAAGGGTAAGTCATATTGCTGAGTATTTTCCTGCAAACAAAGAACTAATGGTAGACTAAAATATTTTTGAGTTTTTAAAATGGAATCATCTCGCTGTAATTCATATAATACTAATTAAACATGGTGTAGCTCTGTTGTTAGTGGCCAGATGACTGTAAAGTGCGAATCATAGACTAGATTTTACAAACTTGACTGATGTGCTTGTTATTGGATGGTGGTGGAATGCTCTAGTGTTTATAGTAGTATAATATTTTGATATTTTTTTAACTGTTTTAATCTGTTTTACACTTTTCCATTTATCTCAGCATATAAAAATATTTCACATTTTTAGTAATTTATTGTAGGGCTACCATTCTAGTCATAATACCATGAAATCATCATTTATTAGATTTATTATTAGTGCAGCAGAATGTGATCCAGACTTATTGCTGCTTTAGAAAATGAAGGACTGCTGCTTACACTAATCTGCATGTCAAGTTTTTCTCCTGCAGTGACACACACACCCGCGGGCATGCATGATGCACCTGGATGCACACTCAGCTTACACTACACTTAATACTTCTAATAAGTTTTTTGATTAACTCAGGCATCATCTCTTTCATTGTGTAAATTCTAGCATTCCAGGTTTAAAGGTAGTTGGGAAGGTGATCGCTCCAGCACTTCATCTGCAGCTGGAAAACAGCACAGGATCCAGAGAGAGTGATGTCAGGAAACTACGCTCCATCATTGATTATGTAAGAGACAGAGCAAAATAATGTACATTACTCCTACAGACTGTTTCTACCTTAGACATACTTAATGCACCATATAAGGTCATTTTAGCATTTTGCTTTTGTGTTACAGTTAGTTGGAATTGATTTGTTTGATTGTTTGCTTTTAGTGTTTGGTCAGACAGATAGCTTTGACTCAGGCTCGCTACCTAGAAAAAGAGGAACGCTTCCTTCCACCACCAAGGTGAGTTAATGCTAATAACTGACTTGAAAAAACATTAGCATACAATATTGTTAGTGCACATGCATCTGTTGAGATGTTTACCAACATTCTACTGTTATGTTAATAATAAGAACTACAAAAATTGCTGATGTGCCAGGGATGTTGGCAGAGCTAACTTTTAAATTCTTCAGTCCAACTCTTTATGACAGAAATGGTTTTGTTTGATATAACGTTGACATTTTTTATTCCTAAAACCAGTTGACCTAAAAAAATAGTGAATACAATTTTGCTTCAGTTTCATTATAGATAATAGGGCGGCACAGTGGCTTAGTGGGTAGCACTGTCTCCTCACAGCAAGAAGGTCCTGGGTTCGATCCCCAGGTTGGGCGGTTTGGGTCCTTTTCTTGCATGTTCTCCCCGTGTCTGCATGGGTTTCCTCTGGGAGCTCGGGTTTCCTCACACAGTCCAAAGACATGCAAGTGAGGTGAATTGGAGATACAGAATTGTCCATGACTGTGTTTGACATTAAACTGATGTCTTGTGTAACGAATAACTACTGTTTGTCATGAATGTAACCAAAGTGTGTAAAACATGATGATCAAATCCTAATAAATAAATAAACATTATAAATAATAATCATATTTTATTTACTTTGTCTTTAACATTCCCACATTTAACTTACGTTTGTTAACTTATTTCCTCCAGCATCAGACTGGTGGTGACTGTTGAGCACACCGAGGAGGAAATTAAGAAAGCAGCGTCCTGTATTCGAGAAGCAGCTTTTGCTGTGCTGAACTGATGACTTGAGCCTTGGCAACATTTGGATATCAAAAACTAGTCTTTCAACTGCAGAGCTTCTCCCATCCTGTCTCCCATTCAAGGTGCTTTAGGCATGACTGCTGGAATTGCGGACCTCACTTTGAGACATTCAGCGTGTCCTGTGTCATCAGAACTGAATTAATGATTGTTGTCTCTGTGTGTTTTACTAACTTTTATTTTTTAAATGCAGTTTGAGACTCAGTTTCACATTGAAATGAATGTCAAAGGTTAAACATGCAGTCGGTTCCCGTCACCAAACCAGTTTGTTACAATTAATACCTTGAATAAAGGTCCATCAAAAACAATAAAACATTATGTTGATTGAAAGACCAAGAACATACACACATTTTATATACATATTTCTTTTTATACAATCTCCCTTCACAACAAGAAAGTAATTTTTAAAAACGGTGTTTTTTATTTGCAGAAATATTTTTATTTTGAGGAAATTTTCTAGTGTTGTTTTCAGCTTTTCTAAGAACATTTTTTATTACCTGGAAAATCCATTAAGTTATTTTTTACATGATTTTTTTTATGTTGCATGAAACTGTCAGATTCTCATGACGGCATGACTGCACTTATGTGTCACTGTTTCCTTTGTATTTACTTAATTAAATGTCATGACTGTTTTAGTTTTTATTATAGGTTTTATTAATAATAAACATGTTGATTCTTTTTAGATGCACAATTATTTTAAAACTGCAGTACATAACTTTCTCTGTTATTTACTCAAAAAAACAAAGCTGCTAACACAGATTGAGATCCTTCTTGCTTGCAATAACTGTGTGCTGGAATGGTGAAGTTTTTTTTCTTTCTGCTGCTCCAGTATGTATGGGTTGCCATTGCAGATCTCATCCACATATTCGTTTTTTATGCTGGATGCTTTTTCTGAAGCAACCCTCCTATTTCTGTCTGGGCTTAGGACTGGCATAGTGCGCTTTCCCCCTCAGACATTATCTAATCATGTCCACGCAGACACCTGACTGGCTGAAGTACAGCTGAGATTAAAACAGTGGATCCCCAGAGTGAAGTAAAATTCTCAAAAGTTATGTATTGCAGCTTAAGGATGCAACCCTTTTGTTTCCTGTACAGATCAAATCGAATCAGTTTTAATTTAATAGTAACATACAAAATTCTACATGATGTTGCTGCTAACTGTGGGGTGCCTCTTTTAACCAAATAAAATGTAAAAGGGGTGTGTGTTCAATGTGTTGTTTTTATGTTACATGTTTAAAAAAAATCATTGAATCCTTTAAACTGAGACATAACAGCTGTTAGATTTTTCTTCTTTTGTATTCTTGCTTTTTTAATGTGGTTCCTTTGCTCAGGAGCCCAAACGTGTGTATTTTTTGAATTAGTTTGTGTTCATGTACTGTATGTAGATACACTTGGTCTTGTAGGGACATGTATGATATGAAATTGAGATTGTCTTTAATATTTTTGATAATTTCTGCAACTCTTTCTTTTGTTAACTGAATGAATGGAAGACGAGAATTGTACAACTGTATATACACAAGTTACAATGACATATACAGCTTATTCATTTAGTGCTGTAGAAAGTTCTATCATTATTTAACATAGTTTCATTGCCTTCTGATTCGTCATTACTACAGTTTGTGACTTCAAGGCATTAAGTTGTCTTAAAAGGTTTTAAAATTAAAGAAGTTTGGCATAACCTTGAACCTTCTCATAGTTGGCAATTTGGGCATCCGGGCAAGAAGTGCCTTGTTTTGAAAGGTAAAAGAACCCAATCATCACTCTAAAGTCCTGTGCAGAGATAGAACATGTTGGTTAGACAACAATCTGTACAGCTTTCCATAAACCAGGCCTTTATTTCAGATTGACATCCACTTGGAGTTTGCTAAATGGCATGTAAAGTACCCGGGCAACATGAGAAATAAGCTTCTTTGTTCTCATGAGATGAAAATGTACCTCTGAACAGAACAGCAAACACTATGTCTGGCAAAAAACACATCACCTGGCTAATACCATACCCACTGTGAAACGTGGTGGCAGTAACAATTAAGCTATGGAGTGCTTCTTAGCAGCATGGACAGGCAGACTTGTAAAAATTAATAAATGCAACCAAATACAGCAAAAATGCTTCATTAAAAACTTCCTACAGAGTGCATTCTTACTCAGAACCTGAAGCAAAGTGCCAAAACCTGTCTTTAAATGGCCTGGCCAAAGCCCAGACTTCTGATTTTAGCCAATTAGACTTACAGATGTAATTCCTGCAAAAGTCACTTCTCACTATGAGTATGTTAACTCATAACTTTCCTCTACAGTCAAACTGACAATTTTGGGGAGAGAGAAAGACAAGCATTTAGTAAAATCACAAGATACTCTTTGGAATAATGTAAAATCATGACAGGACAACATGGATTATCAGATTTTGCACTATGCCAGCTTGAGTACATGCTGTCGTTATGAAAAAAGAAGGCACACCAAATAATAAGGAATTCTACCATTTATTTTTAAGATTTAATTTTTTTGTATCAAAATTTTCATGCTGCTTATGTTTTAATTTGTAACAAAAGCATTGTATTAGATTCAATAAAAAACACATATTTACTTTTACATGTGTGGCATTTAGCAGACACTTTTATCCAAAGCAACTTACATTCATGACTAAATACAATTTGAGCAACTGAGGATTAAGGGCCTTGCTCAGGGGCCCAACAGTGATAACTTGGCGGTGGTGGGTCTTGAACCGGCAACCTTCTGATCACTATTTATGTAAACGTTATGTAGTTCTATCATTTTAATCTAGCTTTGTGTCACCATTTTCTGGTTAAAGGACAGTGTTCATATTCATTCATTTATTCATTATCCGTTTTACCACCGCTTTATCCTATTCAGGGTCGCGGTGGGTCCAGTTCACTGGGCAGGAAACACTCTGATAAGAACAATCATTACCAAATAAATATCTGCTCAGTGGAGGTCAGTATAGTGCCAACCAGTTCAACTATTTTCTTTGTTTTTGCCCAGTATGTAACTGGATGTACTGTGTATATTCAATCTTTCTTCTGTGTCTATCATGAAAAGGTTCAGATGTTTTACTCTGCAGAGCTGTGAGAAACTTCGTGTGTTTTGCCGGTAGGTGGCGCGTTTTATTTAGTCAGCGTGTTTTTAAAGGTTCTCCGTTTCCCTCCCTCAGCTTTGCCCCATGATTCGTCAGAAGTTTAGTGCTCCTTCCCGGAGTGATTGAGTGAGTTCAGTTTTTCAGCAGCAGCATTGAGGATCACAGCGGTTTTATCAGTTCTCTGCGGAATGAACCGCGCTGTTCTGCTCAGAACCGGTCAGCAAGAACTAGAGCTGCAGTTACTGCGCACCTGAGCTCTGTACCAAAACCTGGAGACTTCTTAATCACCCCAGAGGGGTTTGTTGCTCCTAACAGAGCGGAGAAACTGTGTGCAAACTTGTTCTGGAGCTCGGATGCTCTGGTAGATTTGGCTGAGATCAGTTTGTGAGAGGATGGGTTTAATAAGGATTACCTGTGGAGTAATGCTGCATTGTGTGGAAACGCTTCTTCTGGTAATGTGCGTCCTGGCCACTGCAGGTAAGCGTTTGTGTTTTATATCCACTGTAAAGAGAATGCTGGATACCACAGGGTAAACAAAACTAGGTAGACAAGAGAAAGCTTAGAGATATAAATCAATACATTTGTGTTATTGTGTTGACAAACTTTGTGCACAAACAAAAGCTGGTGCGTAACTGGAAACTAAATTAAGGTGGAATTTTCATAAGGTCTACCTTAACTTTACTACTGAAGTACATGACTACATATTTTAGAGCCTTTGGGATAAGCATGTGTATCATATAGAAAAGTGAACAGCAGACTTTGTTGGACTGCCTGATTAATTTTCCTCCCCTCAGGGGGCCTGACAGATGTCCATATTTCCTGTTTTGGGCCTGATGCCATTTGCTTTGGGGTTAAAGGGGGTTGGGGCAGATGTTGAGACCTGAAGGTTCCCCGCTAAACCTTTTATCACTCCCTCCAGCAGGGCAAGAGCTGGGCTTGTCTCTCACCTGGAAAGTGTTGGAAAACAGTTTGTTGGTCTGGTTAATTAAGCCAGTCTGAAGTCTAGCACTAAGCTATGAAGTGTTGAAACAGGCTTTAGGATGGTGGATAAGTGGTGTGTTAATCAGTGAATATATGCCTAAATAAAAGACTTTGTCTTAGTTTTGAGTTAAAGGTCTGTGGGGGGTGACCAACCACAGTTTGTGCCTAACCACAGGAGGTTCAGCTCTTTTGGAGAGCACAACTTACCCCCTATGAGCAAGGTGTTGAGATATTCAACAATACCATTGACATGCTAATTGAGTCACTTGGCTAGAAGAGACCTTGAACTCAGTGGCAATTGTCTTAGAACCAAACAAAGGAGGATTTTAGGTGGGCCGGATTCTTTAAACATTAACAATTCATTTTCAAGCAACCCCTCTTTCAAACCCATTTGGGCCAAGTCTTTTTTATTTACATTGTTGCTTTTAGGAAAAGTGGGTTGATGCTTTTTACTAGGTAAATGCTGACTTGGTGAATTGATCAACTGGCTTGTTTGTATTATTATCATTTTTTTAATTTAAGGTGTGCCAGGGATTGTTTACAGGTATAGATACCCTTTTCCTCTAAGAGCAGTTTAATGAAGTGCAAGGTTGGCATTCAGATTGGTTCTACTTAAACATAATAATAATCTAGGGCAGATGGAATACCTTTATGTGTCATATATAGATGCACACATGTACAGTACACTAAAATCTTATTCTGCATATCCCATCTTGTTTGAAAGCTGGGGTCAGAATAAAGTGTTGGTCATTAAATAAAGCCAGTGGAGCCAGGAGAGCTAATGGTCTTTGCTCCAAGGCCCAACAGATGCAGCATGGCAGAGCCAGGATTAAAACCCACAACTTTCTGATTACCTTCCCAAAACTTTCACAAGGCTACCACTGTCCCTTATTGACACAATAGCCATCAAAGATAAGTTTTCCAATGCTGGTTAAGTAAATAAAGTCAGGATTATGAATGGTAATATGTGGACCCATTTACCATCCAGTGACCTCCCAAGAGACCTTTTCAATTTTCCTAAAAGTAGCACACGGTAGGATAACTGCATAAGTTAAGCAGTTTAAGATGTTCTACCTCAAAGCACCTATTGGCTTAGACTGGTCAAATGTTCATTTATTGTTTACAATCTTCAGTCACTACATTTTACATGTATTTCAACTTGAAACTGTTAACCATCCAAGAACACAAAACTAATTTTAGAGTCAAATACTGAATGGAATCCTATTTCACCATTCTGAGTAATTATACTTGGACCAGTTATCCACCCAAGTCTATTTTTTGTTGAATCCATGAGGTGAGCATTATAAATGGTTCTAATTAGATAACTTCCTTTAAAACTTTGGTGAAAAGCTGCTACACTAACTAAGTTTGGTATACAGACTGCACAACCATGACATTTTCTATTTCCCATCATGCACAGCCCTAATTTAGCAAAGCAAATTTAAACAATAACAGCCAGTCAACATGATTGATGATTAATTTCCCGCTGACCAGCTCACTTGAGCACAGCTTCCACAGAGGTCCTTGCGGATGCTAAATTAGTGTAGGAGTTTAATAACAGACCTGCCAGGGTTGGAAGGAACACATCTGGGGCATATTTACAGTACTTATAGAAATCTCCCCCCACTGGTGTAGAAAAACCGGTTCCACTAAGACAGAGCCAACAAAGAGTGCCCTAATTTATGAAGGAGTAAGTTGTTCCAGTGCCTCTGGAATGATGGAACAAAGAAGGAACGTGCAAGTTGTGCTGTTTTACAGCATCAGGCTTCCCCCAATCCTATGCCTGGCAATTAAACTGTTAACTGAAGTGGATACGGTTGACAAGTTAGCCAGAGTTCATTGTGTTAATCCAGATTTAACCAGGGCAGATGGAAAATCTACAAAGCGCCTGACACCCAGGGTCAGTAGAGTGGAAATCCATTAAAAAGCTCTCTGATCCTTTAAGACCTGCAAAAATAGTCAATTAACTGTGAAAGTGGATTCATTAATAGTTTTAATAATATAAAACAACTGTGTTAATGAGCTTTATATTCAAAGAACAGATTATATTATGTTCAGAATTTTAGAAGTGATATTGTTGGGGTCCGGTTTTGCGTCTGCATGGATTGGGGGACAAAACAGACTAGCCATTGGGTCAGTGCTTTTTTAGTGT